>NC_079441.1:69795817-69833317 GCF_903798145.1 Danio aesculapii | reverse complement strand
TTATTTTATTTAATTAGTTTTATTTAATTTAATTTAATTTAATTTAATTTAATTTATTTAATTTTATTTTATTTTATTTTATTTTATTTTATTTTATTTTATTTTATTTTATTTTATTTTGAAATATGTTTTTTTTGTTGTTGTTGTTGTTGTTGTTTTTAGGCTCATTTTACAACTTCCCTAGATTTAAACAGTCAAGTTTTAGCATTTTTGAATCAATTCAGCCCATCTCCAGGTCTGGTGGAAGCACTATTAGCTTAGCTTAGGATAAATCATTGAATTGGAAAAGTCCAAAAAGAGTTTTGATAATTTCCTTTAAAAAATTAAGAGTTAACAGTTGAAGATGCTATTTTCTAGGCTGATATGCACATCATTTGCACAACTATACACTCATTCTGGTGTAGTAATCAAAGAACTTTGCTGTTCTACCATGGCTGCAACAGGCGTAATGAGGGGTTACACCCCTACTCTTTACGAGAGGTGCCATGGGATTTTTAATGACCAAAGACACATCCAAAACCACGTCTCATCCGAACGACGGCGTTCACTTTCCGATGAGCACCCTTCACTATACTGGGGCATTAGGACTCACACAGACCGCAGGTTGAGTTGCTGGCCTCACCAACACCACTTTCAACAGCAACTTAGTTTCCCATGTGGTCTCCCATCCAAGTACTGACCAGGCTCAGCCTTGCTTAGCTTCAGTGAGTAATCAGTCTTGAGCTGCAGGTTGATATGGCTGCGGCACAAGGGTTAAACGTACAGTATGTGGTGGATACAGGCTCCCATTAAAGGCGTTCACAAAAAAAGAGTAACACAGAAAGGTAGCACCTTTCATAAAGAAGCACTTGTGCCTGATTTCCACAAGCTGTTCAACTGTTCCGCTTTCTCCTTTCAGACTCCCATTCTGACGACTTTGATCCAGCCTCCACTAAAAGCAAGTACGACTCCATGGATTTCGACAGCTTGTTGCGAGAAGCCCAGTACAGCCTGAGAAGGTAATGAACACCACTGTACCGGCTGGATGCAGACAGAGGGATCTGCAATACCTCACTGTTCTTTCAGTTCTTTCAATACAAGACTGCAGACGCTTTACTCTTGACACACAGAGAGAAAGAGAGAGTATATGTGGACAGAAAAGCTCTACGCATAAGGGATATATATATATATGTATATCTGCAAGCAAAGTTTACATGAACATAAGCTGCTGAACTGGAGGAGAGACTCAACCTTAAAGTAGCCGACTCTACTTTTTAGTGGACTACACAGATAGCGTGGCTCCGAAAGAGATCTTCATCCACACACCGCGAACAAACAAAAAACAAACAACAAAAAAAGTGCAGCTCGTTCAGTCTGTTTTGATCATTTGGAGTTTATTTTTGTGGGCTTTTTCTGTTCCTCTTTTTTTTAATATCTGGTGTTTGGATGTGGTGTTACATTTATTGGCGGAGGGGTTTGGGGGAAATCACTTTGGATGTTCGGCTATTTACAAAAAAAAAGGAATATTTTTTATTTTGATGTGCATATCAGAGTTCTTCGTTTGTTACAGCTATGCACTGTAAAACGCAGCCTTTTTATGAGGGAGATTTTCTTAATCCAGAATGTCGATCTGTAGTCATTACGCAACATAGGCTCATTCTGAAAACATAGCCCTGTATACGTTTCTGGAGTTCGTGAATCATGTAGCCAGAAGTACGCATGGCTGCATTTCATCTTTAAAGCGAATGCTACAGAGTGGTATGACGTCGTTACTTTTCAGTTACCAGCTGACGGCTTACCTCCATACGCTCTCAGAAATAAAGGTACACAAGCTGTCGCTGGGGTGGTACCTTTTCAAAAGGTACACATTTGTATCTGAAGGGTCCATATTGGTACCTCAAAAGTATATATTAGTACCTAAAAATTTTAAGAGGAACACTTTTGTACTTTTTAGGTACTAAAATGTATCCTTGAGGTATTAATATGGACCTTTTAGGTACAAAATTGTACCTTTCGAATAGGTACCACCCCAGTGACAGATTGCATACCTTTATTTCTGAGAGTGTATGGACAGCTGTTACCAGTTTGTCCAGTGGCTCGCCACATATGTCGGCAGACTTAAGACGCAGAGAGGAGTTGACCATGGGTCCAGCGAAGAACGGTTCCAGAAAGCGGGTAAAACAAAAGCAGAAGCCAACTAATTAAATAAACAAGTGAATAACAGGGTGAGAATGTGGTAAAATCTGAAAACGTGGTTAAAATCAGGCCAGGGCTTTTCTTTTTCTGGATTGCTTTTTAAAACTGTCGGTTGGGTTTAGGGAAGTGGGTGGGCGGGTCAATCGGTGCTTTTGAAAAAACTATTGGTTGGGTTTAGGGAATGAGGAGGGTGGGTCAAGGCTGGTTTATACTTCTGCGTTGAGCGATTGTCATGACCCATAGCGCCTGCCTTGCGCGTAGCCGTGCATTGCTGTTTGTGTTGCTCTGCAATAACACTCCTGAAACGCTGGTGGGTTACGTTATGTTCCTCTGTATCGAGTTTCTTTGCAGGTGTTTTGTTTTTTCTGAGCGCTACCTTAATGTACAAGTAGCTAAAACTTGCTCATTCAGAGGCGGGAACCGGCGGACGTGCTACAACTTTAATTATTAGGTAAACACAAAACAAAACCATCTGGAGCTCCTTCATGAGACTGAACACTTGTAAACACTTGCTCCATCTGGCTTGCGGCTGTCAGCACTGCCCAGAGTCATCACAGCTACCAAGTCGACCAATTACAGAACTTGTGCTACGCATCATCGCGACCCGTAGTTAAATTTGTTGAAAGGTGTGCATCAGCCACAGTGAGGACTTTGCGAAGGCTGCGCCGAACCATACGCGTGCGCTTGATGCAGAAGTATAAATCAGCCTTCAGTCGATCGGTCAGTCAGTCAGTCGACAGCGGTCTCTGGTGGATCTACGTGAGAACAACAGTTGCGATAGGCACTCGCGGGGGAAACTTGAGATCTTAAAAAGCGTACACAGCGGCCTCTGGTGGATTTAAATGAGAAAAGCAAGCTGAATGGCACTCGTGAATGAAATTTGAGTTCTCAAAAAGCGTACACAGCGGCCTCTGGTGGATTTACGTGAGAACAGCAGGGCTGAATGGCACTCGCGAGGGAAATTTGAGATCTCAAAAAGCATTCTCAGCAGCTTCTGGTGGATTTGCGAAAACAAAAACAGCAACAAAAAAAAAAACTTAGCTCCTGGGATGTATTCGGCACTCTCCAGAAATGTATATAGCGGTACATTTTCAGAATGAGCCTGTGTTGTCATTACGATGATGTATAACCTACATGGCGTTTAGATGACGTGATTTTTGATTGTAAAAAAATATATATATATGTGTGTGTGTGTGTGTGTGTGTGTGTGTGGAGATTTATTGCTCTGTTTTGGGGGAGCATGCTACTTATTTTTATTATTATTGTTTTCTTTCGGTCACTGTTTTGTTTCTATAACTCCATGTGCAGTCTGATCCGATTTTCAAAGTTAATAACTCAGTGTTTTACCTATATACATGCAGTGTAAAATAGATTTTCAAGAGTTTTATGTTCACTATTGTGTAAAAAAAACTAAAGGAAGAAAAACCCAAGATATTTTTTTATTATCCTTTACGTCTGCAGGAAATCGAGAGCTTTTATTTAATTCCTCTCTGTGCACACCAATCATTGTTATCGTTCCTGTTTGATAAAACACTTTCACAGAGATGATTACTCTTCTAACACAGAATTACTCATGCTTATTTATGTATTTATCTCAGTATTTGGATCGAAGCATATTCATGGCAGCCATCTCACGTGATGCGCCTTACAAATTTTTGCTATTTATATTATTTGTTATTGACAACAATCACTGGAAAGGATGTAAATTTAAAAGAAATATCGTTTTTATATGCCTTCAGAGATAGAACTAGAAAAAAAAAAACATATCGTATGATCAGATTTTAGGCTCTTGATGAACTTTGCTGCTCTCGAGTGATTCGTTTCCTTTTCTAGCTCTTTCACCTCCTTTTTTTCATCTCTTTTTTTATTACATGAAGCAATAAAAAGAATAATTTTTGCAGGTATTTTGTTGTACCACAGAAAATCTGTGTCCTTGCTCCACACGTTTTTGATTATGTGAATGCCAAACTAAAGTTTACAATTTTCATTTCCTGAATTTTTTAAAAAGAAGGAAAAAAAAAAGATGTATTTGATGTATAAAAAAAGATACTAATCTTGTCATTACTCACAATAACTCGAAAGTAATAATGGAATATGAAAAATGTGAATAAAAATGAAATAAATAAATAAAAAAAGCAATAAATTATTTTTCAAAGCTGTATTTTAGCTCATGTTGTCGTATGGTTTTAGACATGACAAATTACCCAGACTCTGTTCAGACACGGGGGATCCATTCCAGTGCCTCAGATCGCAAGACCACCGCCTGAAAGAGGAATTGCTTGTGAATGCAGATTGTGTATGTGTGTGTGTGTGTGTATGTGTGTGACAGAATTACCAGTTCAATACAAGCAATGGCTTTTAGGTCTAAAAAGCCAAACATTGCATCCATGAGATCGAGTCTCTTTCCAAAGCAGGAGCTATTTTCGTCTGCGGTTTGAAGGTACTTCAGAGGGAAAACTGTTAATAATTCAAATCGCCCAAATGCAACACGCACAAGGTAACCTTTTGTGACAGATACGTCAGGTTTTCGTGCTGTTTTTGAATGAAAGACACATACAATGAGGGAAATAGTTATTGAACATGTCACCATTTTTCTCAGAAAACATATTTCTAAAGGCGCCATTGGCTTGAAATTTTCACCAGATGTTGATGACAACCAAAGAAATCTATATATGAAAAGAAAACAAATCTAATTAGTTTACAAGTGAAGTTCTGCATAATAAAATGAAATGATGCAGTGAAAAAAGTATTGAACACATGAAGAAAGGAAGGTGTAGAAAGGCATGGAAAGCCCAGACAGCAGCTGAAATCTCTCAGTAGTTCTTCAGCAACCTTCTGCCCTTCGTCTGTGTAAGTTAATATCAGTCAGGGGCGGACTGGGAGAGTATTTTTGCCCGGGACAGTTATTTAACATCAGTTCACTCTGCAATCAGAGGAGTGGGGTGGTGACTGGCTGTGCTGTTGGTTGGCAGTATGTGAAGGGTGGGGTGGGGGTGGGTTTCGAGAGATAGGGAAATGAAGAGCGCGGTGGGGGGAGGTGTATGGAGCAATCGATAATTGAAGTTATGCCTGGACAGGGGTGTTGGGGTGCGGGGGGGAGGGTGGGGTGGAAGCGATCGGTACACAAAGAGTTGGGGAATGTTAGGCCAGATTCAATGTGGCCAGCCAGATTGACCATCAGGCCACCAGGAAATGTTCCGGTGCTTCCTATGGCCAGTCCGCCCCTGGATTCAGTCCAACATCTACATTAGCAGCATGATGAAGATGAAACCAGGGTGGACATTTCAGCAACACAATGACTCAAAACACAGCCAAGGAAACTCCCTGATGCTTTCAGAGAAAGAAAATCAAGCTGTAGAATGGCCCAGCCAATCCCCTGACTCGAATCCAATAGAAAATACAAATTAAAGCTCAGATTTGATTGCCAAGACCCACAGAACCATTAAGATTTTGACACTATGTTGAAGTCCGTGAAAAACTCACACCTGAGCAATGCATGTGACTTCATTCTTCATATGAGAGGCGTCTTTAGGGGCCGATCACACCGAACACGATTTTCCCTTCCAGAAATGCGAGGCGCACCACACTGCCTTTTTAGTTGACAAGGAAAACTCGTGCAGTGCACTTTTTTGCATCACTAGGCAACATCTGAATCAGCTGTGTATTATCCGCGAGTGCTGCTGTTGATATTGTTATAACTGTAGTATTTATTAATATTGTGATATTCATAATTTGTAAAGTCATACAGCTCGAGATAACTTGAAACAGCAACCAGTAGTCTCTCCTCCATCTTTAAAGCTTTCCCTAGTCATCTTGACAACACAAACTCTGCTGTCACCTCAATGGAAACCCCGCCCCTGCTTTCATTTGATTGGAGAATAAAAAAAGACGCGACTGGCGTCACAAGCTTTTATACTTAGAGTTGTCTTTTTTTAACTGCGAGCGCACAGCATGCAATGGCAAAAATGCAGGCGGTTAAAATGTCAGGCTCACAGTGCGCATAAGCAGTGCGCGAAACGCTCGTGGCCGTTAGTAAACCATTCAAAAGATGCACCTCTCAACACAAAAAGCGTGTGCTGGGTTCAATCCCATGTCAACAGCTCCTTTAGATATATTATTCCCAGGAAAAAAACATGACGTGTTCAATACTTATTTCAAAAAATATGAACTATTACTGTGTAAACGTCTGATTTCGACATTGAAAAGAAGCAATTTATTGGAGTAATGTGTTTTTATTATTATTTACATGCGCAGAGCTTGGGTATGGAGTCATGTCGGGTTTGATATATCTATATATGTGGCTTTAATCATTGCAACGTGTATGTTGCAAACAAATCTGCTTTGTAAATTGCTGTAGCAATATGTTACAACACCTGATTGGGTGTATGTTTTTGGAGTGGCAGACTTTTTACCATAGTAAAAACTACTGAAGGATTCGCCACTGCTTTTGGACGATTTCTCTTTGTGTTTCCATGAAGAATCAGATGTATCTCAATGAGGCTGTGTGTGGATTTGATAGAGCGGGTGTGCGCGAGCGCGTGTGTGAGTGTGTGTGTGTATTTGGGGTCAAGGGGACTGTGTTTGGCTGTTATCTTCTATTTGTCTCCTATCCATGTTGCCTTCTGCTGAGTCCTAACCAATGCCTTTGTAGTTATTGTACGTATTGTACAATCTTTGTTGTGGATTTTCTTTTTTTATGTGTAGTTTTCATCAGCCTCACCATGCCAATAAAGGGAATTGTGTCTAATTTATTTCGTCTTGCTTCCATTTCTTGTGTATTTAAACTCAGTCAGATGATTTCAAGTTAGGTGTGTATTTTCAGCCTGATCTCACGAGAAAACGTAAGTATTTTACGTTTTGACAGTTTAGTGGGTAATTCGTACGAATTCGTACGAGTTCAGTCGTACGAAATGGTACGATTTTAAAAAGGAGGCGTGGCACCTAACCCCGCCCCTAAACCCAACCGTCATTGGAGGATGAGCAAATCGTACTAAATTGTACGAATTAGATCATGCGAATTCGTACGAATTAGCCACTAAAAAAAAAGTTAGGAATTGCCGTGCGATTGTGTTGGATTGAGAACTAGCAGAAATGTTAAAAATATATATGTTTTGCCACTCTTTGCTTGAAAAATCTCAGATTGGTGGAATTGCATCATGGGACAGTATGTTTTCCGCATGAATTCCACTATTAAATTGATTGATGGTTCATGATTCTAATTCATATTTGTTTTTAAATCAATTATTCAAGAAATGTTGAGCTCATTCATTCCTACCTGAGTATTGTTGCTGACCATGTCCATCCCTCACAGTGTACTCATCTTCTGATGGCTACCTGCAGCAGGATAATCTTCCATGTCATAAAGCGCAAATCATCTCAGACTGGTTTCTTGAACATGTCAATGAGTTCACTGTACTCGAATGGCCTCCACAGTCACCAGACCTCAATCCAATCGAGCATCTTTGGGATGTGGTGGAATGGGACATTCAAATCATGGATGTGCAGCCGACAAATCTGCAGCAACTGCGTGATGCAATCATGTCAATATGGAGCAAAACCTCTGAAGAATATTTCCAGTAGCTTGTTGAATCTATGATAACCTTGATCATCCTATCAGTGCTCATTTGTAGGAGAGGCTTGTGTGTTATTGGTAAAAAACAAATATGGTTTGTCTAACCCCATTAGTTTGTTCATTATTTGACCAAAACCAAAAAGTGCTACGTTTCCCCGCTCTCCCATATTCCAGAATTAGCCTACCACTGTTATTCTCTAGTCAAATTGATGAATGTCTTACCAAATATGTTCATAATGAAAACCTCATTTAAAGCAAAGCAAAACCTGTCGTGCTGTTTGTTTTTGCGTAAAAATCCGAGCATCATCTGCCCTGATGTTTTTGGATGAGTCACTCTGGTTATTTTTGGCGGATGCTCGTGTTTTCGCCAACTCTGCACGAAACGGGAAACTCTGGGAAAAAAATGACTGATGATAATCCCGCCGAGCTTGTTTCTTAATTCCCGTAAACTCTCCTGACAGCTTTTTTGCATGCGCGTTCGTGCCTATAAAGAGGCCGGGAGAATTTGACGGCGCATATCTGTCCAGCTGGAATATAATACGCTGCGATTATTATTATTCAGCCTGTGAGTGTGAGGAGGTGAATAACCTCTTCTCTTTCCTGGACATTAAATTTTAAAAGAAGAGGATCCAATTGTGGATTTATTTATTTATTTATACGTTTTCATTAATGCTTCGGTTTTTGGCCCGGGAGGAAAAAGAGACTCTTCTTTCATTTTGCCGTCTCAATCCGGCCGACGGGAGGTCTCGGAGAATCTGCCCTTTTCCACACAATGAAGCTGGAGGCTCAAGAGCTTCTCCTCACCTCTGTCGGTTTGTGTGATACAGGTACTTACTCTGGCAATCCCTCCTTATCTTTCATTTCTCACAGCCGCCCATTGGTGGAAATGCCCATGTCTGCACTTTCTGAGGGACTTCTACCTGCTCTCCTGAAAATAAAGATTCATTGGGCTTACTAAAATTTTAATTTAAGGTAAGTGGTTTCAAACAATTAATTTGGGCTGAGTTTAAATGACATTGAACATGACTAAATCTAATTTGTTTGTTTAAATTCAGCCCGTTTAAATTGTTAGCAAGCATTTACCTTAAAAAATACAACGAAACCAGTAAAACGTCTGATACGCATGTAGACACACACACACACGCGCGCACACACACACATACACACACAAACACACTATTTTAAAGATATAGTTCATCCAGAAATTTAAATTCTGCCATCATTTAGGCTACTCAGATTCAAAGAAGATATTTTGAAATATGCTGGTAGCTGGCTTTATTCAAAATATCCACCCTGATCTCACGAGAAAACGTAAGTATTTTACGTTTTGTCAGTTTAGTGGCTAATTCGTACAAATTCGTATGAAATTGTACGATTTTAAAAAAGAGGCATGGCACCTAACCCCACCCCTAAACCCAACCGTCTTTGGGGGATGAGCAAATCGTACTAAATTCTATGAATTAGATCGTACGAATTCGTACGTTACCACTATGACATCTATCAGACGTTGGATTTTGGTTGCCATACCTGACAAATAAATGTCAGTATTTGACGTCAGTTTGATATTGGTTTAAGATTTTGGCTCGAAGTTGGATTTTGGTCACGTTCCAACACAACCTAAAATCAACCAAATGCCAACGTCTAATGATGTTACAGTTTGACGATGTGTGGATGTTACCACTATGACGTCTATCAGATGTTGGATTTTGGTTGCCAAACCTGACAAATAAATGTCAGTATTTGGCATCAATATGACGATGGCTTAAGATGTTGGCCTGACATTGGATTTTGGTTGCTTTCCCATACAACCTAAAATCAACCAAATATCAACGTCATTTGACATCATTACTGGACATCAAAATAACATTGCCCTTAGATGCTGACTAGACATTGAATTTTGGTCACCTGACGTCACGACCTTCATGATTCATTCATTCATTCATTTTCTTTTCAACTTAGTCCCTTTATTAATCTGGGGTCGCTACAGCGGAATGAATCACCAACTTATCCAGCATATGTTTTACGCAGCGGATGCCCTTCCAGCCACAACCCGGTACTGGGAAACACCCATACACACACATTCACTCATACATATTATGTCTTAGGACATTATGTAACTACAGAAGTATCAACTTCATTCATTCATTCATTTTCTTTTCGGCTTAATCCCTTTATTAATCTGGGGTCGCCACAGCGGAATGAACCGCCAACTTCTCCAGCATATGTTTTACACAACGAATGCCCTTCCAGCTGCAACCCATCACTGGAAAACATCCATACACTCTCATTCACACACATAGACTACGGACAATTTTAGCTTACCCAATTCACCTGTACCGCATGTCTTTGGATTGTGGGGAAAACCGGAGCACCCGGAGGAAACCCACGCGAACACGAGGAGAACATGCAAACTCCGCACAGAAATGCCAACTGACCCAGCCGAGGCTCGAATCAGCGACCTTCTTGCTGTAAGGGGAACATGCTACTCACTGCGGCACCGTGACGCCACGTCATGACCTCAATCAACCTAATATTAACATCTTATGACGTTGTGTGCCTGCTGGGAATGTGTAATTTCTGAGAAACCAAGGCAGCAGAAATAAGGCAACTGGTGGTGTGATTTATAGGATGGAGCATTCATATGGTTATTGATGAAGATGATGAAAGCAGATCAAAGCAGCAGAAGCAGACGTGAGCTGATCCTCCTGCAGGAATCAGTGATCTCTCTCTTCACTGGGTTATTTCCAGACGTCATCGACACTGATCTCCAACCATCTTCCTGCTTTATTTTTATAGTGCTTCATGAGTGCCATGCAGTCCCATTGTCTGAAGCTCTGTCAGATTTACTTTCTCATGCAGGACGGCAGCTGTCAATCCCGGATGTTCAGATGAGGAACACAATATATGTTTATTCACTAGTGCTGCGTTCCAATTCGCATACTTATACTACACCCTAAAAGTATGTACTTTTTTGTGAAGGAAAAGTACACACTTTTGAGTGCGTAACAGAAGAGTATGCAAGTTTTTGCGACATACTACTTCCTCGTTAACAGATCGTTGTGTTGCTTAGTTACGAGCCCTGTCAATCATCCACACATCATCCACATTTCTTTCATATTTAATTTCCTACCTTATTGGAGAAGCAGCAGCAGCAGGTTAATCTCCCATTCAAGAGTCTTTCATGCAGAGAAATCTCCTCATGTGTTTGGATAATTCTGCATTCAGACGGTTATATCCAAACACGTCTTTAAATAAGTTCAGTATTGTTGTTGCAGATGAAATATAACATAGAAAACGCGATCAAACATGTTCCAGTGGACTAGATATGAATTAACCAATACAATCTCACGGCAGTTCGTAACTTTTTGATTTAGTGGCTAATTCTTATGAATTCGTACGATCTAATTCGTACGATTTAGTACGATTTGCTCATCCCCCAATGACGGTTAGGTTTAGTGGTGGAGTTAGGTGCCACGCCTCCTTTTTAAATTCGTACAATTTCGTACGAATGAACTCGTACGAATTCGTACAAATTAGCCACTAAACTGACAAAACGTAAAATACTTAAGTTTTCTCGTGAGATCAGGCTGGAATTAACAGTCATACACTGTAAAAAAAATATCGTTAAAAAAAAAGGTCAAATGGCTGCCAAACAAAATCCATAATATTACGGTAAAAAAATTTTAAAAATTAAGATTTTTTATTTTTTTACCGAGCAAGTAATTACAATTTATTACTTTAATTGTACGTAATTTTAAATGTACTTCAAAAAAACTGGAAAAAACACGGTGTAAATAATACGGCAATTGTATTGTATAAAACAGGAAAATTGCTGTAATTTGTCATTAATTGTCATTAAAACATTCAAGCTGTTAATTTACAAATATTGTTTGTAATTTTTACGGACTTTTGAATATAATTTAAAATAACAGAAAAAATACTGTATAAATAATACTGTAATTTCCCTGTATAAAACAAAAATCTCCGTAATTTGTTTTTAATGATAAAGTACCTAAAATGAAAGTCAAAGTGATAATTTAGAAGGATTGTTTGTCATTTTACTAAGTTTTGAATTTAATTTGAAATGACAAAAGAAAACTGTAAAAAATGTAGATATTTTCTGTAAAATTAGTTTGTTTTTTTTAAAGTGTACAAACATCTTTACCGTCCATCATGTTTGTAGTTTGTTTACACTTTTCACCAGCGTTTGTAGTTCTAATCGAATTCACGTCCTACGCGCAATGTATTGTGGGCAATATCAGCGATTAGAGTATGGACGATTCTACACTTCGAGTTTTACCGAAAATAGTAAGCCATACGGGAACTTTGACATACTCTTTTCAACATACTAAGATTTGGCACATACTAATTCTACTTTCAAATACTATTTAGGACGGATAGTATGCGAATTGGGACGCAGCATAGTATATCTGCTGGCATATTTTATGCTATTTAAAACTGACAAAATGTAAAAAATAAATATATATATATATATATATATATATATACATTTAAAAAGAAAACATACAAATAAAAGCTAATTCTAAATGTTAACGATCTTATTATTATTATTATTATTATTATTATTATTATTATTACTATTAATATTATTATTATTATTATTATTATTATTATTATTATTATTAATATTATTATTATTATTAATGCTTTAAAAAAAATTATACTTTAACTTATTTTATTCAAGTTTTCCATTTTAAGTGTAATAAATAAGAACAAATAAATTAGTTTACAGTATTTATCCAATGCAATTCAATACAAAAAAAAAGTTTGCCATGTTTAATTTTAGATCTCCGTCAAATATGTGACTAAGTGTGTTAAATAAGCCGATAAAGCACTATGTAAAAGCAAACAATTAGTCAAGTAATGAGCAGAAAGCTGAGTGCGGGCTTTGTGGAGCTCCTGCCAGCTGCTCAACACCAGTCCTCCTCCATCTCCATCCACTGCGAGCTTTAAGAGTAATGAGCGACAGAAGGACGGGTTTCTTCTTCTCCCAAACTATCAACTTTGGGACGCCAACGTAAACTTCGGCTGATAATTAATGACAGCAGACAAATGGCGGCTGATTGAGCAACTTGCCTTTATTGTCAATCACCATCTGCTCCACACAACACAACACTAATTACCTCCAGTGTGATGAAGATGCCTTTATTAATTAACAGCGGATGTAAAAACACTTTAGAGCGCTGTGGTCTGAGTGGGGATTCGAGAGTCTTACCGAAATATATTTTATTTAATAGCTGTGAGGCTCAATGAAAAAATGATAAAAATCGATATCAAACTTCAAAAAAAATCAGTGTAAAAAAAATCAGATAATATCCATAAAATAACAACCATTAAATTACAGAAATTTCCTTAAATTTAAATCTCTGAAATTTAGCGGTTGTTATTTTACAGTAAATTTCTGTTATTTAATGTCTGTTATTTTAGGCAAAATTTCTGTAATTTAACGTCTGTTATTTTATGGTTAATTTCTGTATTTTCACGTCTGTTATTTTACGGTTAATTTCTGTATTTTCACGTCTGTTATTTTACAGTAAATTTCTGTAATTTAACGTCTGTTATTTTACGGTTAATTTCTGTAATTTCACGTCTGTTATTTTATGGTAAATTTCTGTAATTTCACATCTGTTATTTTACAGTAAATTTCTGTAATGTAATGGTTGTTATTTTACAGTAAATTTCTGTAATTTAACAGTTGTTATTTTACGGTAAATTTCTGTAATTTAACGTCTGTTATTTTACGGTTAATTTCTGTAATTTAACGTCTGTTATTTTACAGTTAATTTCTGTAATTTAACATCTGTTATTTTACGGTTAATTTCTTTAACTTCACGTCTGTTATTTTACAGTAAATTTCTGTAATTTAACATTTGTTATTTTATGGTAAATTTCTGTAATTTAACAGTTGGTATTTTATGGTAAATTTCTGTAATTTAACGGTTGTTATTTTACAGTAAATTTCTGTAATTTAACATCTGTTATTTTACGGTTAATTTCTGTATTTTCACATCAGTTATTTTACAGTAAATTTCTGTAATTTAACGTCTGTTATTTTACGGTTAATTTCTGTATTTTCACGTCTGTTATTTTACAGTAAATTTCTGTAATTTAATGGTTGTTATTTTACGGTAAATTTCTGCAATTTACCAGTTGTTATTTTACAGTAAATTTCTGTAATTTAACGGTTGTTATTTTACAGTAAATTTCTGTAAATTAATGTCTGTTATTTTACGGTTAATTTCTGTATTTTCACATCTGTTATTTTACAGTAAATTTCTGTAATGTAATGGTTGTTATTTTACAGTAAATTTCTGTAATTTAACGTCTGTTATTTTACGGTTAATTTCTGTATTTTCACGTCTGTTATTTTACAGTAAATTTCTGTAATTTAATGGTTGTTATTTTACGGTAAATTTCTGCAATTTAACAGTTGTTATTTTACAGTAAATTTCTGTAATTTAACGGTTGTTATTTTACAGTAAATTTCTGTAAATTAATGTCTGTTATTTTACGGTTAATTTCTGTAATTTAACATCTGTTATTTTACGGTTAATTTCTGTATTTTCACATCTGTTATTTTACAGTAAATTTCTGTAATGTAATGGTTGTTATTTTACAGTAAATTTCTGCAATTTAACAGTTGTTATTTTACAGTAAATTTCTGCAATTTAACAGTTGTTATTTTACAGTAAATTTCTGTAATTTAACAGTTGTTATTTTACAGTAAATTTCTGTTATTTAACAGTTGTTATTTTACAGTAAATTTCTGTTATTTAACAGTTGTTATTTTACGGATGTTTTTACAGTGCACTGTAAACTAAATTCTGAGTTTCACTAAATTTCTTTTCTTAATTTCTTAAAACACTTTTTTGTCTTCGTGATTTTATTATTAAGGCACGCTGTGAGCAAAATTGCCGCTACAGATTGTTTACGTTTGCTGTGAGGAATCATTTCAGAACGCGGGATAGTGAAAGTGGGTGAATGACGTCAAACTCCGGTGGAGTTTTCTTCTGTGTTTGGCACGTCTTCATTGTCGGCCAGTCTGACATTTGGACAGCTGAGATCTTACAGTCTGACATGCTACAATCGTTCAGGATTATAAAAAAATCGCACAGTGTGAGCCGGCCTTTAGTCATCATCATCTTGAAGAATCCCCTATCCACCCCTACCCCTCCTCCTCTTTCCAAGATTAATCCTGGATAGGGTGGCATGGCGGCTTTAGCACTGTTGCCTCACAGCAAGAAGGTCGCTGGTTCGAGTCCCGGCTGGGTCAATTGGCATTTCTGCGTGGAGTTTGCATGTTCTCCCCGTGTTAGCGTGGGTTTCCTCTGAAGTCCAAAGACATGCGGTACTGGTGAATTGGGTAAGCTAAATTGTCTATAGTGTATGTGAATGAATGTGTATGGATGTTTCCCAGTGATGGGTTGCAGCTGGAAGGGCATCCGCTGTGTAAAACATATGCTGGATAAGTTGGCGGTTCATTCCTCTGTGGCAACCCTAGAATAATTAAGGGACTAAGCCGAAAAGAAAATGAATGAATGAAATATATAAATATGTTTGTTAGACTGTTGCACATTTTTGTGTTGTCAGTATTATTGAGTTTATATAGGCTTATTGGTGTGTGTGTGTGTGTGTGTGTGTGTGTGTGTTTTGTGTTTGTGCATGTATGAAAGTGTGTGTTTGTGTACTGTATGAATGTGTGGTGTGTGAGTCAGTGTATGTAGGCCTATGGTGTGTCTGTATGTGTGTGAGTGTGTGTACGTGTGTGTGCATGTGTGATTGAGGGTCTTCTGAGGGGACCCTCTGTCCCCATGTTGCCCTCAGGCCAGCGGGTCTTCAGATGGTCTGGTGCGCCGGGACTCCAGCAGAGAGTCGCGTGACCACGGGGACCCGCCGCTCTCACAGCCGCTGACAGAACCGGTTAGGACAGAGAAAAGTGGATGGATTGTGCTTTTGTCAGGGCTTTACCTTGGAGGCCGGAGGGGGATGGATGGATGGACGAGTGGATGGAGAAAGACTGGGACGCTGGGATGGGAATGAGAAATTGACACAAGGGTGGAGGAGAGAGATGTGGATCATATTTGCTGTGGAAATGACATTTTTCTCCTAAAAATGGACACATACACACGTACAACTATCTTTGCGGGGACTTCCCATAAACATAATGATGTTGTGTCCACTATACAGAATGTATTCATTCATTTATTTTCCAGCTAAGTCACATTATTCATCAGGGGTCGCCACAGCAGAATGAACCGCCAATTATTCCGGCATATGTGTTGCAACCCAGTTCTGGGAAACACCCAGTGCTTAATTTGTAAATTAATAACTCCCGGTACAAAAGCGGTAAATAAAAGTTACCGTGACCAACGACCACCACACAATTTCCGTTTTCCCAGAACATGACGTCATTAAAATGTGATAGAGCTAAAAAGAGCATCACATTTCCGAACGGTCTTTGATTATTTTGTGCCATATAATGTTATAGGTCAGTCATGAAAAATAAAAACGTGTAGCTACAAACAGAAATCGTATAGTATGAACAATCACTATTCAGTTCACTTCACTATTATGTGCCAAGTGAAAAACAAAATCATTGAATGATTCAGTCTAATCTTCAAGAAGAGCCCACAGTTACATCTTCTGTCACGTTTCCTGACTGACTTGAGATCGCTTTGCTTCTGTCTCTCGCTATCCTGATCCATTCGTCTAGTTCCATCTTCTCAAAATCTCATTTGATCAAGCTTATTATCAGATTTACTCGTGGTTTTAAAAAATGAAAATATGCTTGACTGCCTCTTTGCCATTTTGAAAATATAAATGTTATGTAGGCCACTATGCCATTATTTATTTTCGATGCTCACTGCGCGTGAAACAATCACCAACCAATGAGAGTGATTAAACATAAGAAAGCTGACTGGCTGAAAATATTGCGCATGGTGACTACCGTCATGTGTGCGCGCACATACAATCCACAGAGCCTTAGCTTGCATTCATTCTCATTCACCACACACACACACACACACACACCGGAATTAAAATAAATACCGGAATGCAAAACACGAATTTCTGACATTTTCCGGAACAGGATGCGGCAAGATGCGGCTCAAATTAAGGAAACACCCATACATACGTATTAGTAGTAAATGAAACATTTCCATCGTTTACAGTGAGGGCGGCGCAGTGGCACAGTAGGTAGTGCTGTCGCCTCACAGCAAGAAGGTCGCTGGTTCGAGCCTCGGCTGGGTCAGTTGGCGTTTCTGTGTGGAGTTTGCATGTTCTCCCTGCGTTCGCGTGGGTTTCCTCCGGCTGCTCCGGTTTCCCCCACAGTCCAAAGACATGCGGTACAGGTGAATTGGGTAAGCTAAATTGTCCGCAGTGTATGTATGTGTGAATAAGTGTGTATGTGTTTCCCAGTGATGGGTTGCAGCTGGAGGGGCATCCGCTGCATGAAAGAAATGCTGGATAAGTTGGCGGTTCATTCCGCTGTGGTGACCCCGGATTAATAAAGCGACTAAGCCGAAAAGAAAATGAATGAATAGTTTACAGTGCATGCATTATATGCAGCCTACAAACAATAGGCTATTATTTGACATTATTAACCTCACTTTAATCTTTAATAGTACTAAAAACTATTGGAATTTTTGTTTCCCTATTTTTACAGGAATAATCTGTGAATATTTATGTAAAATTATGTGTTACTCTCTGAAAATACAGAATAAAAAGAAAAGAAAATTAACGTGAACCGGAGATTTTTAAAGCAAGGTTTAAAGTTTGGAGCAACAGAATAATTACAGTGCTCTAGATAACCTTGATGTATTATGCACAGCTGAGTTTGTTGTTTGATGCGCCACCTGGTGGATGTTCTGTGAAGCACAACATTTATTTCGATTCCAAGGGAAGTTTGACAGCATTCCATGGATGGCCGCAGAACGAAATGAGTCGAGCCGCGGTGCAAAAAAACAAAACAAAAACGTGCATTTTTAATGGCCCCAAATTTACACTCACATTCACACACATTCATACACTACGACCAATTTATTCATTCATTCATTTTCTTTTTCGGCTTAGTCCCTGTATTAATCATGGGTCGCCACAGCGGAATGAACCGCCAACTTATCCAGCATATGTTTTACGCAGCGGATGTCCTTCCAGTCACAACCCATCACTGGGAAACACCCATACACTCCAGCATTCACACACATACACTACGGCCAATTTAGCTTATTCAATTCACCTACAGTATAGCGGATGTCTTTGGACTGTGGGGTAAACTGGAGCGTCTGGAGGAAACCAACGCAAACACAGGGACAACATGCAAACTCCACACAGAAACACTAACTGACCCAGTCGGGAAGGTTGTAAGTTCTTAACATAAAATCAGTAACTATAATAAATGTGTGACAGAATTATTTCACACCACCTATAGTTATAGGAACTATGGGTTCTAGTCGGCATTAGTATACTATAAAATGTGTATTTACAGTGTATCAAAATGGTGGGAACCCAGTTTCGGCAGGTCGACCAGTTATAGGAACGTAAAAACATGGAAAGACCCCCAAAAATGAAAGTAATTCCAAAAATTTCGCAATTTTTTTCACTATAATATGCTTCGACTACTACTGATAATATTAATATTATATAAGCTACTACTTTTATTATTAACTAAAAATACTAAATACCCATGTTAAACTGAATTATATGTACTCATTACTGCTTAAATAAAGAAAATCAGATCAAAGATCAAAGAGTATTATTTGTGTTAGGAAATAATAGAAATGATTGGTTGTGAGCTCAAAACAAGGAAGAAGGAAGATGATTGGTCAATGAAACAGCACATGATCTCACATGGAACCAGGTGTTTGATTATTCACATACTGTGCTAGGTGTTTGTACTCCTGTTTTTTTCCTCTCCTTTTTCTACCCGCATATTAAGGTCACTGGTTGACAAATCAAACAAAAATATGCTAAACCTGCACACAAAGAGCCATTGAGTTGACTAAACGATGAAGGACAGCTGGAAAAAGCCACAATGTAAGCTACTCATCATCCTTGAGATGCCACTGGTAGGTTAAAGACTCATTTCTTAAACTGTTTAAAACGTTATGCTAGCATCTTGTAAGTTGCTTGGTATTGTTTAGCCATTTAGCATCTATCATGCTAACATGCTATGTGTATTAAGTGCATTTGATTAAGTGCTGTCTTGTAGTTGGATCACTGTTTAGGAATGTACTTGTAATATGTGACTTGAGTGATATTGTTTGCGGTTTAAATGAGCTAAATATCCTTGCTGTGTGTACTGAGTGACTTATAATAGTGTTTGTGTTGTGTTTGTCATAAAGCTTATTAAGCTAAACATCAGAAATAATGAAGAGTGAGTTATTCGAAAGTAGATTGAAGCCTTTTTTTAAGTTTAGGGAAACACTTGAGGCTAAGAAATCTTGACATTCAATGCTAATATTGTTGGTTCATGATTCACAATAGATTGTTTTCATTTACATCACCGTGTGGTCATGGATAATCTTGTAGAAGTTGCTAAATTATATTGAGAATGACTTGGTAAGCAGGAAAATGTTAAATATTTTGACAAATGATTTTAATAGGCTTGATTCGTTATCGCTTTTGTCAGTCTTTAGGCCAAAACATGATAATAATTGATCGTTTTTAGCAGCGGTAATCAGTGAAATAAGCAAGTTTTGTTATTGAGGTAAAGTTGGTTTTATATTCGCACACTTGTTTAGTGACAACTTGTGACATGCTCCCTATATCGTTTATAATGGTACTTTGAATATTCGATTTGAATTCACATGTAAGTATGACGTGAAAACAACACTAGCACTATTTAATTGACTGTGAACAATGTTGTACTTTGATAGTCATTGGCTGCTAACATGATTCACTATTTAGGATTTGCAAAGAAAACTTTTCTGAAGTTATATTATTAAGTAGAAAGTCTAATTGTGTGAATTTACAGTAAATCCGACTTTACCTCAGTAGTTTGGTTCGGGTTCATTGGCATTGTTTACATTTTGTCCTCCAATATGGCCAACTAATAACGTCGCAAATACTCTCTATAGAATAAAACCGCAGCAGAATGAACTGCCAATTATTTCAGCATATGTTTTACGCTGCTGGTGCCCTTCCAGCCGCAACCCAGTACTGGGAAACCTGTCCACTCTCACATTCATACACCTATATAATTCCCCTATAGCGCGTGTCTTTAGACTGTGAGGGAAACCGGAGCACCCGGAGGAAACCCACGCCAATACAGGGAGAACATGTAAACTCTACACAGAAATGTCAACGGGGCTCGAACCAGTGACCTTCTTGCTGTGAGGCGACAGTGCTAACCACTAAGCCGTATGGAATCGATTCTAAACCTTGTAATTGACTCAATTCTAGAATCAAGTCATCCGAATTTGCAGTTTATTTATAAAGATAATACATTTTTGATAAAATTTGAGTTCCAGGAAGACCATAGCCTTACCTCTTTTTCTTTTAATGTGACTATAATAACCAGTTTTTAATCAACCTGATCTCACGAGGAAACGTAACTGTTTTACATTTTGTCAGTTTAGTAGCTAATTTAAAATGTTGTTGATAAAATTTGAGTTCCAGGAAGACAGTAGCCTTACCTCTTTTTCTGGAAGCTACCACCGGCACTTTATTTTTGTTTGTTTGTTTAGGTTTTTGTATTATTTTTTTGTGCATGTGTATATTAGGTTGGGTGGTTTATGAGGACACATATTTGTATAATGACATGGGTATGACCTAGGTTTCACAATGTTGAGGTGGTTTATAAGGACATTCCCTGTCATACTTAATGAGGTCTATTCACATTCAAGGGTTAGTATTGGCAGTGGGGTTAGGTTAATGTGACTATAATAAGTAATAAATCAACCTGATCTCACGAGGAAATGTAACTGTTTTACATTTTGTCAGTTTAGTAGCTAATTTAAAATGGTATATTTGGATAAGTTTTCAGCTGGAGATACTGTTGCAACTAAAATAAATAAATAAATTAAAAAATATATATTACACATACCTTAGGAACGGTATAGCAGAAAATGTTGGTGGTTTTAAAACCTTGATTTTCCAAACCACGGTATACCTTGAAAACAGTTATCGTCCCATGCCTAGTCCAAAGACATGCGCTATAGGTGAATTGAATAAACTAAATTGGCCGTAGTGTATGAGTGAGTGTGTGAATGCAAGAGTATATGGGTGTTTCCGAGTGCCCGATTGTGGCTGGAAGGTCTCCCACTACTGATAAATAAGGGACTAAGCTGAAGGAAAAATGAATGAACCCAAACTCTGTTATTTACTGTGAACTGAGACGCACTCATATGTAAATGAACGCAGTGCCACTCGTCAGCAGTGCGTGTGTTTATTATAACCCCAGCCTTTGTGATTTTTAATAATCGCCATATCACACTTTCGGCCTTATTTTGATTAATCACGCCGCACGAGGACAGCATAACATTTAATGCCGGTGCCAGATCCACTCCTGTTGAATAAAACATGCAAATGTAATGATGTGCAATTATTTTCCATATCATCAGTAATTTGCTTTAATTTGGTAATTATCAAATGTCATCAATACTCATTAATGTAATAGCCGAGAGTCGCATTTGCTTGAAATGACAGGCCAGATGATTTCGCTTCCACTGCGGGATGAAGGCTCTCAAACCGAGAGGATTCATCCAGCCACAAAACAAAACGCTGCAGATCTCAGAAAAACAGTGAATATTTCCAGGCTGTCATAACTTGAACAGTTTGACATGAATAATTCTTTGACATGGTTATGTCCTTAGCTTTCTGTCAATATGATTTGACATGCGAGGACGAGAGAAAATATCACGCTGACAGCCTGTGCACGCTGTTTCAGGCTCTTTTTAAAAGGTGTTATTTCATAGTAATTTCGGAAGATAACAGTAAAAGAAAAACAGCTTTATAATGCGCATTATGCATAATGTTTTGCATGACAAAACAGCTGACAGAAAGCCATATATACAAACTGCAGAGAACGCAGAGACAGCGAGACTGTAATTGCTTGTTAAAAATATTGGTGACCTTAATCCACATGCTAATGGCATAATTATAGTGGTGTTTCATGGACTTCGTAATCTTCTGTGACAAGGCTTAAAATTCAATTAACCCCATCTTAACACTTTTGTTTCAACTGCGTTTAGAAGGCTAATTTGCTTCAGATTTAACTCCGCTAAACGTAATTAAGATTTTGAAAATAATTTGGTCTGTAAGTATACAAGCATTTAATGTTTATGTCTTTAGCACAGTGATTTGCTTTGCTTTCTAATATTCTGAAAATGTGCATATTGCAGTATGAAGGCTTGTAATCAAATCCAAATGAAAACTCTATACAATATGTCTATACAACAGTTTGTTCTTGGATTTGATTGGCTGAGAGGTCTTTCTACCATAACTGACAGAGGAACTGTTTACAGTTTATATTAGGGCTGTTCGATTCCAAAATTGATTCATATTTCTGGAACTGATTCTTTACTGTTATTACGATTCTTTTTTTGATTCGTTATACTTACAGCTGCAGTATGTAAGTTTGACACCCAGTGGTTGAACTAAGTATTGCACTCCTGGATCAAAACAAACGCAAGCGCAGGTTGTCAGATTGAGGACAGGAGCGAGTGATTTAAACCATGTTGTAAATAAAAGCAACGGCACCCGATAGAAGGAATATTTTTCACATTTCTGTCCTAATTAACACCTCGAACTGATATATGAGAAACGGCTTCAGTTTCTCACAGGTGAACAACAGAAAACAATGATCACCTCAGGTACACCTCATGTGCTTTATTCAGTGTTAATGTAAATTTGAATGCCATTTTACATTACATTTATTGCCATATACTGAAAGCAGCAGCAGATAGTTCACCTCTTGAAAATAAAATAAATAATTTGAAATCGAACGTTAGAACACTGAAAAAAAGATGTCTGCAAAACTGTTGCAAACAATTTAATTGGGTTGAATTTAAACAAATTAAATTGAGTAATGTTCAACTTTGTTTGTTTACATTCAGCCCAAATAAATGGTTTACACACACACACACACACACACACACTGTGGCTAATATGACAGACTGCTTGACTTTTTCCTCTCCTCTCGGCTGTTACAGCTATACTTCTGGATACAGATACGAGCGCGCATGTTTTCTCCACCGTGTCTATCATGGATCAGCTGTGATTGCCACTGCAGTGTAGCTGACACTTGTAAGATGTAGCTGCCTGATTCCAGCCCCAAAACTATCCTAAACCCGCCGAAATGCCTATCCAAAACTGCCCAATCTGGCAACACTGTGCCGCTGCAGTTTATCAGGGTCACTCATCAGTGAACAGCGCCTGTGAAGTAAAATATAAAATTGTGTATGAAAAGCGTCGTCAATACTCCGTGATATCAAATTGAACCTAATCGATGGCATGATAATAGTAACCGAACCATGAGGCCAGTGTAGGTTCACACCTCTAACAACTTTCTTTGTTGTAACTTTTATAAAAATCCATTGGTTTGACAGTGTATATATTTTGTATAGGCTTCTAACCAGTCAACCACATCCACATGCATTTAACTAGTTAGTATACGTGCAGTTTTATAGTTAAAACATATTTCCATTGTGTATCTAGATCATTCATGTGCATCCTCACTTTATATCTCATCTTACACCAGTCAAGCAGTGTGCTGTATCATCTCAAATTTCCTTGATTTTTTTTTTGGTCACGACGTCCTGCCGCAGTTTTCGGATGTTTCCAGCGTGCCTCTTGTCTGGCTCTATTACAGCCGCTGTGACATATTGAGCAAAGACGTTTTCCATGTTCTTGCAGAGAAGGTCGTCAGGCCAGCCCAAATCTAGTCCCCTGAAAGCGAGCCAAGATTTCCATCGGTGTCATTCAAATTAGCATTAGACTTGAATGCGTTTGGCGAGCAGATCAGACAGTGTGAAGGACAGAGCCGTCTCTCGTTCTCCCCCCACTGTCACAGCACCTCGCTACGCTATCAGGGAAATTAATTGTCCTCAAACCACTTTTATCACACCCTCAGGTCCGCGGCTCGATTCAATAAAGAGTTTTATTAATGCTACAGCTTGGGACTTGCTATTGACATGTCGGATCGATACGCCGGACTGCAAAAGTGAGTGTGCTACTAATCAGTATTGATAGACAAGAATACAGGAGTGTCTTTTTGAGGCTTTCAGGAGTGCTGCGCTTCTTGATGTCAATATTTGGCAGAACAATAATGGTAAATTTTGCGTCAATTACATTCGAAATCAGCCAGAATGGTTAATTTGGTACAAATTAAAGTCCTTTTTTGAAATGGAACAGATTATTGAGCTTTTAGATTAATGGTTAGGACTGTCGCCTCACAGCAAGAAGGTCGCTGGTTCGAGTCACAGCCGGGCCAGTTGGCATTTCTGTGTGGAGTTTGCATGTTCTCCCCATGTTCGCGTGGGTTTTCTCCAGGTGCTCGGTTTCCCTCACAGTCCAAACACGTGGTATTGGAAAATTGAGTAGACTAAAAGTGGTCCAAAGACATGCGCTATAGGTGAACTGGATGAACTAAATTGGTCTGAGTGTATGAGTGTTTTCCAGTACCGAGTTGTGGCAAGAAGGGCATCCAGAGCGTAAAACATATGCCGGAATAGTTGGTGGTTCATTCCGCTGTGGCAACACCGTGATAAATAAGGGACTAAGACGAAGGAAAATGAATGAATGTTCTGTTGAGCATTACATTTGATCCTTTTATGGCTCACATTTGGTAAGACTAAGGTGTGTAAATCAAAGAGGGAAAACACATGCGTTTTATTCAGCAGATGTGTGCAGTTTGGTGCAGATGCTGATATTAATACATATATGGTTATAAAAAAAAGATGAAATTCAGCTTGTAATGTAAATCAGCCCTTTATAACAATTCAGCTGCTTACAGAGAGTGCATATAGATATCAGTTCTCACTTTATATCTCCTAATAGTAAGTCTTCGTAAGATTATTATATTTACAAAATATAATAAAAAGTAAAGTAAAAGAAAAAGTATTTGGTGCCAAATCAACCAAATTTTAAGAATTTCCCCAGCTCAAACTTTCTATTATCTCAATATTTTTTCTGTTGACAAACATGATGATGAAATCCATAATGATTAATATCATGGGTGTGTATTTAGTGAATAATAATTTGTAGAAGAGGGTCAACTGAAATCCGGAGCCAAATTAGAGGGTGGTAAAAATGACTTTATGCTATTTTTTGTTCAGGGGTTGTGATGTATACACTGTAAAAAATTGTTGGGATTTATGCAATCGATTTGTTGTGGGAACCACATGAAGGAATTAAGTTAGCTTATGTTTTTACGGAATTTAAGCTTAAGGAATTAGCTTATTAGTACAAATTTAAGTGGATTGAACATAAAACAGTTAATTCGTCCCAAAAAAGTGCAAGAATTATGTTGTTTCAGTTCATTTTAATTAAGTAGTTTGAACAAACAGCAATTTATTTAGTGGATTACTAAAATCTTTTGATTTTAGAAATTGTTGTTGCTTTACATGTCACATTTTGACATACGATTTTCACTTTTTAATGTTTCCTCCTTCAAAGTTTGCATTTAAAGAATCGACTTCATCTTGAATGTACATTTTACGTGTATATTTATATGATGTATATGTACAATCTTTTCCCGTCAAATCCCCATTTTTTGTTCTGTAGTTATATTTCACAGAAATTGGGATTTCAGTGTGGCTCTGTGAGCGAATTGTTGAATTATTCAATATTTAGTGGTTTACTTTTTGGCTCCAAATAGCAAGTTGAAAAAGCTGCTGCTCAATTTTGTATTATTCAGTAAGTATACATTTATGATATTGATATTTTCTTTCAACAAGTCATCAACTTCTGTCAAAAGAATCAACCCGATAAAACGAAGAAATAAAAAGAAATTAAACGGAGCTGAAGAGATGAACAAATTAACTTCCCTCAGTAACCTTTTGAATTATAATAGATACTCTGATTTGGTTTTAACATTATTTATCTAATAAATATAGTAAACCTAAATAATTTCAGTTCAGTAAATATAATTGTCTTGAAATACTAAAAATATGAAAGATTTTGTAGTTTACCTCAATGGTTTGCTTGGGTGTCTAGCTAAAGGACATTAAGAAAAGTCGGTTACACTTTATTTTGATGGTCCGTTTGTTGAATTAAGTTATGTTGTATCTACATGCCAACTAATCCTCATTAGATAATAAGAGTGTTAGGTTGGGGTTAGTGTAAGTTGACATGTACTTATGAAGTTTCTTATAGTCAGTTAAATGTCTGTTGAAGGAGCAGTATATTAAGCAGACAGTCTGCTAATAAGTCTACTAATACTCAAATGGACCATCAAAATAAAGTGTTACCGAAAAGTCTGTAAAGTTTAAAAGTCTAAAATCATAATTTGCAATATTTATTTCACTAGTACGCAATGTTAGTTTTAAATGAACTACTGATCTGCAATAAGTTAATTCTTTGAAATAAACAATTTGTTTTGGTAATCATTAATCAAAACCCTTTGCTTCAGCTCTGGAAAGGTAGTCCATCTCTGATGTCAGTTCGACAGATTGGGTGAAACATGCATAGCCACGCCCCTCCAACCGTTAATTTGCTGCAAGTGAAATATGATGGTGCGTTCACCCCAGATGCAGATGAAGCGTCAAGCGTGAGTGATTTACTTAAGTCAACGCAAAGACACAACTGGACATCCTGCGGTGCTCATACAAATGAGGCAGCGAGAATGATGTGATCCACGCGAATGAAGCGCCACGAATGACCAGAGTTGGAAAATCCAAAAACTTTAGCAGACATTCACGCCATGTTAACCAATCAGGAGCTCTTGTAGGGGCGTGGTAATGACGTAGTGCCTGTTGTTGGTGTCCCGAAGGGAAATCCTCCTGCCGACACCAGACAACAGCTCATCAAACTGGACTCAGCTCAGTCAAAAGCAATACTGAAAGCTTCCGTCATCCAGGTACTGGAGGAGTTGATGACCTAACAGAGTTGGGTGCACCTCTAGTAGACTCAGACACAGCGCCGGACAAATATACACTTTTTTTCAGCCTCCCTAAAGCCTATTAAGCACAGCTAGTCTCTCAGTAAAATCCATGTTAGCAAATTAGCAATGAAACTGTAGTCACCGAGCAGACTGAAGCTCTGCCCATGATGTGAATCCGTGTCAGTTGTGAAGCGAACTTGATGTGTGAATGAAGCGAGTAAACTGAAAATGTTCACGTTTCTATTTACGTGTGAATATCATGATTTATTCATGCAAGCTGTGTCTGGTGTGAACGCCCCATGAGAGGCAGGGTTAACCACCCCCCACCCCTCCTACTTAATATTCAGTTTTAGTAGGAAATAAAAGCCTGCAGCAACTTCAGGTTCACACAAACTTAAAGCATGATCTTAAAGGTGCCATAAACTACATTGGTTTAATAAGTGAAATTGTTCACTGATGTAGGTTTTTGGTTTCGGTAAGTGCAAAAAATCTCCAGAAACAGTTTAATAAACTCATTTATTACTCTATAATATACTCCTAGAAACAGAAGGTCCATTATTGACCATATATGGTTTGTGTCATTAATATTAATGACCTCCGCTCTGATGCGCTGATCTTACACACGCACACACACAGAGCATGATGTACACTGAACACAGACAAGTATTATCCCAATCGGACTAACATTTAACCTATTTTGCTCTCCAAATCTGTTGTGGATAAATTGTAAATAAACTTGACAAAAGAGAGTGATGGAGATGTATTGCGTTGTATTTTAAAGCTATATTGTCAAAGAAATCAGCCAGCACTTGGTATCAGTTTTTCACAGTCTTTGGTATCAAGCTCCGCATGAACAGATAACATTTGAGCAATTTGACACGATTCAGCAGTCTACGTGTGTTTGTTGAAACATATACATCAAATTTCACAGTAAACACAATAAATTAATAAAAGATGTTACTAAACATACCCTATGCCTCTTTGGAGTGGAGATGAATGAATCTATAATCTGTAAACCTTGCATTTTGTGTTTTGAAGTGATTTTGAACATGGCCACCTCGTGCTGTTGTTGCCCAGTAATGCACAGTAAACAATTTGGGGCTTGCATTTTCAAAATAAAAGTCCCACATACATAATAAATGAAATAAATGCTTAAAATAACTAAGGGAGGGAAATCATCACTAGAAAACATTTGACTTATTAAATGGAGCCTGAAGCTTGCATATTAATGATTTCAGAGCTTTTTTTATGATCTCAGAACTGCATATGAGTTGGTGCACTCTTGCTGACGCGGCTGCTCGTCAGGTCTGGATGAATGACCTAAAGTAGGCTTACATGTGAATGAGGAGGGCATAGCCCATGAGTCTTGTCACAGTTTAATTTGTCCTCTGATTGGCCCGTTGTCCACCAGGGTTTTACATTCTTGAAATTTACATGAGAACGAGGAAACAGTGGTGTCTGAGGCTCACAGTATTGCTTTTTCCATATATTGATCTTTTAATATTCTACTATGCCTTGGTATACCCAGATTTTCATTATAGGGCACCTTAAAGGTGGATTTTTTTTTTATATTTATAAAAAATATATTTAAAAACATTACTTTTGTTTATCTAAAATTACACAGTAGACTTTATGGGATTCAAATAAAATGAAGGCATTTTTAAACAATGCTAAAATAAGCATAAGATGAGTGTACGTTAAGACCTTGCCAATAAGTATTATTAAATATAAAATCAGCTACATTATATCATCATGTCTCAATTTTTCATCCATCATATTTGTTTGTCCTGGCGGTCTATAGGAACAGGCTGTACATGCTCCTGCCTAGAAAGCAGAACAAAAAAGGCAGCAGCCACACATTGGACGGTCTATTTTTACCAAGGCCACGAGTGCAGCAGGCAGAGCAGGTGAGGTGAGGTGGGACGAAGTTTTTGGGGTCCATACGGGAGAGTGAAACGGCCCACGTTAATCATCCAGACAGCAGAGACATTAAGTGTGCATGAAGCCGAGTCTCTGGACATCACACCACAGAACAGCAGGCCAGCAGCTCAGGGATTCACACACCGCCGCTGTTACTCTGAGTGCTGCTGTTGGACGAGGAACTTGCTGCTCGCTACTTTCTGGCCACTTTGTGCTTGGGAGAAAGAAAAAAAAAAACATTTGTATTGTCAAACAGTTATATAAAAGCTTGACTGCTGAAGGTAAACAAGTCATTTTGTGTTGGTTTTAAAAATAAGCCATTATATATATATATATATATATATATATATATATATATATTCAAAGGTGACTCTTCTGAAGTGTAAAAGTACCATAATATGTTTGCAGATATTTAGAAAGCTAAGTGAATATCCATATCTGAAAAACAATGCTAAAGTCAGTTATTCTTATTCGATAACGTGCGTTCGGTGTCTTTGTTTTGCTCTCTATAACCAGCCCACTGCCAGTTTATCCAATTATATTTCATAACTCTATTTGCAAAGTATTTCTGTATTTGGAACTGTAATGCTGTCCAAATTTCACTGAAACTATATTAGCTGTGTGTTGATCTGAAAATAACTGCACACCTTATAATGCTCATCGGCCAATCAGAATCGAGTTTGTCATTTGTTTAAATTTCTATATTTGCATCCCCAATGACACACTATGCACTTTACACTTATGCCCTTATACACTATGCACTTATACACCATACACTATGCACTTAAACAGTATACACATATGTACTTACAGTATACAGTGTACACCATGGACTTATCAGTGGTGGTTCTAAATGGGCAGGGGCCACTTGTACTTTAAAGGGGCTCCAGGGCAGGCCGCGGCCAGGCATGCAGTGAGCATCTCCGTTCTCGCAACTATTTTCCGAGTTCTCTTATCTTTCCGACCGAGTTCGTTCTTCCAAAGTAATCTGAGAACACGGTCAGTGCTTCAAACTGCTTGTAAAGCCTGCCCTGGCTCATTTTAAATGCTTGATTAATTGAATTAAATTGACTGACGCAATGGATGATATTATCGTTAACAGTGAAAACGGTTTGGTATAGGCTTTTCTGAAACTGTTAATATTTAGTTTAAATTTTTTTTATATATTATTATTTTATTCAACAAATTGTGTTTTGGAGCTGAAGCATAAAGCAGACTTGTGCACTTCACCTCAAATGTTATTTGTTCTTCTTGTTTATTTTGTAGAGAACTGACTTACAACAATGCATAAAAAAATAGCAAATGCATTTAAAAGATATATATTATACCAAATGAAATTCGTTTCAAAAAGATAATTTTTGCAAGAAAAATATATGGTGTATATTTTTGTTCCTGCCAGTGGGTGTTTCGCTCTTTGGAAAGTAAGGATTTAAGTAATGCTCCACTCTAATTGTTGCATAACAAACCTTTGTCATATATTTGCTACGTTTTTGATTTGTCATTATTTGCCTATATTTATTATGTCTTGAGCATCTGATTTTTTTCCTCAGTGCTTAAGTGCTTTCATTTTCTCCATCCCACTTGCGGCGCGTTCAAGCGAGGGAGTGTTTAAGAAGTAAAACTAGTCACAATTAAGTTTGCCTGCGTCAAACTGCCAGGAAAATATACATTTAAAATACATTAAATACAAAGGCTGGTTATTTTACCAACGATGAGGGACACTGTTAGAGATTCCAATGAAAATATCCTAATATTTTAGAAGGAAACATAAGTTTGACAACAACAGATCCTATCAATGTCATAACTTAAATAATGTAGCCTAAAGTTGACAGATCAATAAGTGTTTATTGAGATTGTGTCTGTCATATATGGTCTGTTGTTTATAAAGCCCTTATATACTATGCACTTATACACCCATACACTGTACACTATGCACTTATACACTTATGTGCTTTTACACTATACACTTATACATTATGCAATCTACACTTATGCACATGTACACTAGGTACATATACACTATGCACTATACACTTATACATTGTACACTTATACACTTATACACTACACATTTATGCACTTTTACACTATAAACGTATTCACTATACACTTACGCACTTATACACTGTACACTATGCATTTATACACTATTCTCTTATACACTATGCACTTATCAACTGTACACTTATGCACTTATACACTGTACACTATGCACTTATACACTGTACACTTATACACTATGCACTTATACACTATATACTTATACAATATACACTTATGCACTATACACTTATACACTATACACTTCTACACTATACATTATTGACATCGATATCCAGCTTCTCAGTTATTTGGTTGCCAGTCTTCATACCCGTGCACAGCTGGGTCAGTCTCTATTATTATTATTTCAAGACCGGCTGATTCTCCGTGACCCAGTTGGGGAGCTGAAGGAGTCTCTGTGCACGGATGCATCAAGAACTGTCACTTTCTTATGATTGCAAATCAGACTGGCCATAAAAAAGTGCTCCGACATGCCAAGAAAAAAAAAACACCACCGTCTTATAGGCAAATTAACATTACAGATCCAAAGCTGATCATTTATATTCATGAAGCGTAATCAAGACAGTTAAAGGTTTTAAGGCATCAGTGTTTCTGGGTTTTAGCATGATGACAGGTGGCTGTCAGGATAATGGCAAGTTTATAATAAGCAAATGTTTCCTGATTGATGGCTGGCATGCCACTGTTGCTCGAGACACTTTACTGATCCTCCTGTATCAAAGACTGGAATGTTAACAGGAATGCAGATGGAGAAATAAATTAATGATTTAGACATTTTGAACTTGCACATGCATAAAACGGCACCAGCAAATGAAATGATTATAAATGTGTCTGGGTAAAAATGGCATGGAGCTTTGCTGAATATTTAGGCCATAATTTATTATTAAACTATAAGGTTAGCATTCATTTATATTACAACTTATGCTAACAATAAAAAATTATTAACACCGTTTTGTAAAGAAACTAAATAAAATAAAATAAAAATTGTGGTAAAAATGTACACACTCATGTTGCTCTGTATTCAGAATAACCAGTTTATCTAAGCCAGTAAATAATTAGTAATACTGTTATTATATGTAATAATATATTTATTGAGCTTTTACATTTATATATTTAGGTTCATTTCATTTACATTTGAGCAGGTTTACCTTTGTGCACTGTGCCAAATGTGTATTATTATTGTTTTTAAATCCAATTTTAGCTTTTATTTAATTCAGACTGTTTTTATTTTTGTAATAATACCTAGCTGAAATACTAATTATTTAATAGTTAGGGCATCCGCTATGTAAAACATTTGCCGGAATAGTTGGTGGTTCATTTCACTGTGGTGACCTCTGATTAATAAGGGACTAAGTTGAAGGAAAATGAATGAATGATGTATCATTGTCTACAGAACAAACCACTGTTATACTTTGACTTTCCTAATTACCATAACTTCTAATTAAGCCTTTAACTGTCACTTTAAGCTGAATACTAGTATCTTATATCTAGTCCTGGGGTGGCAAATTATTCAAAGATGATTCCTTGGATTTACTCAATTTTTTATGTTAAGTGGTTGTAAACAATTTATTTTGGTTGAATTTAAACAAACTAATTAAGTTGAACATTGCTCAATTTAATTTGTTTGTTTAAATTCAACACAAATAAATAGTTTGCAACAGTTTTGCATGCAACACTTTTTTACAGTGTGGAGTGTGTTGTTGAGTTTAGCTCCAACTTGCTTCAACACAGCTAATTTAATTATTTGCTTGAGCATATTAATAAGCATTGTGCATTATAATATCCCCTTCTTTTTATTCTTCTTTTCTTCTGTTATTGGTACCACTTATTTTCATTCTGTGCATTTACACAAGAACAGGTATTTTTAATAGATAATTAGAAAAAGGCATTACTATTATTTAATTTAGAACACAGTATTATTCTTTAGGATTACGGTTCACTGCTGGAAACCCTGCTGCCAGTATTTTACCGTTAAATTACAGAATAGCTGTAATTTGGAAAACAGTAATGAAACTAAGATTACGGTTTACTAATGAAAACCCTGCCACCAATATTTTGCCGTTAAATTATAGAATAGCTGTAATTTGGAAAAATGTAATGAAACTGTGGGATTACGGTTCACTGCTGGAAACCCTGCTGCCAGTATTTTACCGTTAAATTACAGAATAGCAGTAATTTGGAAAACGGTAATGAAACTAAGATTACGGTTTACTACTGGAAACCCTGCCGCCAATATTTTCCTGTTAAATTATAGAATAGCTGTAATTTGGAAATCGGTAATGAAACTGTAGGATTACGGTTCACTGCTGTAAACCCTGCTGCCAGAATTTTACCGTTAAATTACAGAAAAGCTGTATTTTGGAAAACTGTAATGAAACTGTAGGATTACGGTTAACTGCTGGAAACCCTGCTGCCAGAATTTTACCGTTAAATTACAGAAAAGCTGTAATTTGGAAATCGGTAATGAAACTGTAGGATTACGGTTCACTGCTGTAAACCCTGCTGCCAGTATTTTACCGTTAAATTACAGAATAGTTGTATTTTGGAAAACGGTAATGAAACTGTTGGATTACGGTTCACTGCTGGAAACCCTGCTGCCATAATTTTACTGTTAAATTACAGAGAAGCTGTATTTTGGAAAAATGTAATGAAATTGTACGGTTCACTGCTGTAAACCCTGCTGCCAGAATTTTACTGTTAAATTACAGAATAGCTGTATTTTGGAAAACTGTAATGAAACTGTAGGATTACGGTTCACTGCTGGAAACCCTGCTGCCAGTATTTTACCATTAAATTATGAGAAAAGTTTTTACAGTGTGCCAGGATGTTTCTAGTATATCTAGTATGAGCTTGATTAGCTGGTTCAGGTGTGTTTGATTACCGTTGGAGCAACTCTCCAGTACCGAGTTTGGACACCCCTGATCTAGTCAAATATTATGTACTGTCAGCATGGCAAAGATAGAAGAAATCAGTTATTAAAACTATTATGTTTAGAAATGTGTTCAAAAACATTAATTCTGTTAAACAGAAATTGGAGAAAAATGTACAGGGGGGCTTCAACTGTATGCATGTATGTGTTGGTGTATATAAAGTGCTTTTATGCAGTGCATTAAGTACAATTGCAAAAAACAAACACCCTTTGTGGAAATGACTACAACTGGAGCATTTTTAGCAGCTTTCAATAATCACGTTTTTACATTGTATTGAAGAATTCAGTTGCAGTAACTAAATTCCTACATTTCTGATTCTCCTCAACTTCCAAAGCTTTCAGTCAACGAGACATTTATAGCTCCGTGCAATCGGCATCAATACATGTATCCCATCAATCCTTTCAGCTTATTTATTAGCCCGTCATCATCTCTTCTCTCATTGCAAAGAATGAGACGTATCCTCTCCGAGCCACGTTTGTCTTGTGCCTTAAATAATGATCTTTCAGCAATCACTAGATACTCCAAATCCAGTAATAGCAACCTCCTCCGCTTGAGCTATATGGAAAAATTCATGCGCTGAACTTTTCACACAGTGGGAAAATGAATAATTCTCAGCAATACTTTCCTTCTCCGAGGCTATATGAAATATTAGGCCTTTATGATAACAGAGCTGTCCTCCTGCACAGACATTATACCTTTTTGGATATTTCCGCCTGTGTATGTATGCTCGTGACTGAGATTTACAAGAACAATAGCATGGGGATTTGTACACGGTTGTCAAATTCTCATTTCACAGCACTTTGACATCACACCGGCTTCACCACATGACAGAATCAAAGCAGAATCTGTTCTGCTTGAAAGCCTATTTGCAAATAAAACATGAGTTATGAATACTAAACCATCCTCATTTTTCTCAATGCCAGTGTTCGACATGAAATAAAGTCGGGGAGGGAGAGAGAGGAAGCGTACGGCGGTGGCAAAGAACAGAAATACAGGTAGTTTGCAGCTTTTATAGTTCCTAATAAGCCCCTCAAGGCGCTACAACATTACAACCTCTCGCTTTACAAGCGGCCGAACGCAGAGGCTCCGGTGGGGATTTCAGACGCAGAATATTTCCTGTCACGATCATTTTTGGCCTGTATATTTGACGCCAAGTTGTTCTTCCGGATTCTTCTTTGTGATCATTTGCGTGATAAAAATGGGACATTCCTGTCACGGTGGGAATCGTATGTGACTGGCGTCCTGATGAGGGGTCTACTACCCCTAACTACCGTATTTCGTTAATTTATAGGAACATATATTACAACTCAATGCATTATTACAATTCATTTTATATTTCCGTTGATCCCTACCTGTAAAATTTACTTAATTAAACGACAGCCATTATTTTACCTTTAAAAATACAGTACAAACCATAAAATATCATCAAATGTCTCATTTTTACAGTAAACTGCCGTACTTCATTATTTATTGTAATATATATATTACAACTCAATGCATTGTATTGTTATTCTGACTTCTTTTAAATAGCCTGATTTTCATTCATCTCTATCTGTAAAATTTACGTAAAAAAGGCAGCCAGTATTTTACCTTTTAAAAATGCAGTACAAACCATAAAATACTATGAAATGTCAAATTATTACAGTAAAATACTGTATTTCATTAATTTATTGTAATGTAGTGTAACATATATTAGAACTCAATGCCTTACATTATTACAACTCATTTTAAATAGTCTGAATTCATTTATCTCTGTCTGTGAAATGTATGTAAAATAAACGACAGCCAGTAATTTACCCTTCAGACAGGACAAACCATAAAATACCATGAAATGTCTCTTTTTTGTATATACAGTAAACTGCTGTTTTACATTTATTGTAATGCATACATTACAACTCATTTTAAATAGCCTGATTTCCATTGATCTCTATCTGTAAAATGTACATAAAAAAACAGCAGTCAGTATTTTACCCTTAAAAATGCAATACAAACCATAAAACACCATGCAATGTCTAATTTCTTTAGCAAGCTATCGTATTTCATTAATTTATTGTAATATTTATTACAACTCAATGCATTATATTGTTTTTATAACTCATTTCCATTGATCTCTGTAAAATTAATGCAAAAAAGACAACCAGTATTTTACTCTTAAAAATGTGCAAACCATAAAATACCATGAAATGTCTAATTTTTACAGTAATCTACCATATTTCATGACTTTATTGTAACATATATCAGAACTCAATGCCTTGTAGTATTACAACTCATTTGAAACAGCCTGATTTCCATTGAACTCTATCTGTAAAATTTACGCAAAATACAACAGCCAAGATTTTACCCTTAATGCAGTAAACCATAAATACCATGAAATGTCTCATTTTTACTGTAAACTACCATATTTCATTAATTTATTGTAACATAAATTACAACTTAATGCATTATACTGTTATTACAACTCATTTTAAATGGGCAGATTTCCATTGATCTCTGTCAAATTTACTTCAAAAAACGACAGCCAGCATTTTACCCTTAAAAATGCAGTACAAACCATAAAATACTATGAAATGTCTCATTTTTTACAGTAAACTACCGTATTTTATTAATTGATTGTAACATTTATTACAAATCAATGCATTATGTTGTTATTACTACTCATTTATAAATGATTAAACATTTTATATTACTGATCAACACTCATGTCAACAAAACCCATCAAAATATATTAAATATGTAATAAGTTGCATATTGGTTGCGACTTTGAATCTTTAAATAAATCAGAATTTTTTAAATATTGTAGAAACCTTAAAATAAATGTGTAACTTGAATGGTAAAGACCCATATTTCATTAATTTATTGTAATATACAGTGTAAACTATAGTAAACTACTGTATTCAATTATTTTATTGTAGTATATGTTACAACTCAATGCATTATATTGTTATTTCAACTCATTTTAAAAAAAGAAATTTGTTTTATTTTATTTAAATTAATGATCAACACTAATGTCAACAAAATCCAAAAACACACAGACAGACAGACAGACAGACAGACAGGCATGCATACATATACATATATATACATATATATATATATATATATATATATATATATATATATATATATATATATATATATATATATATATATATATATATATATATATATATAAATAAATGCAGTATTTTGTTTCCAGTCTTTATCCTCCTCGCTGCTGTCTAAATCACTTTATGTCAGGCGGTGTCAGAGTTTTGTTACAGAGAACACAAACACAATCCCATGAAATATCTTATTTTTACAGTAAACTACCCTGTTTTTATTAATTAATTGTTACATATATTACAAGTCAATGCATTATATTATTACAACAAATTTTTAAAATAACTAAACTTTTTTTTTCTCACTAATAATCGACCCTAATGTCAACAAACCCCATCAAGATCATATTTAAGTCTTTAAGGGGCATCTATCATGCAAAAATCACTTTTATAAAGGGTTTAAACAGCTGCATTTACACTGCACTGTTCAAGTGACTCAATTAGGTGTAAGCAGGAACAAACCACATGGATTCCGAGTTACTCAAATCAGATTCAGGCCTTGTTCATATGTGAAAATTTATCCGATATGAATCGGATCTGTTCCCTCATGTCTGCAGTGTAAGCAGGTAGATCGGATTCTCACCTGTCAATGCGAGTCGCGCATCATTAAAAACCGTAGCGAATGACGTCAAGTCTGAGGCTTTCATTTCAGAACAGACTTCAGCAGAGTCGCAAACATTAAAT
>NC_079441.1:69720817-69788317 GCF_903798145.1 Danio aesculapii | reverse complement strand
TCAACTCTTTACATTCTAAATAATCATCAAATAGTCCCAGAAGTAAACAGAGAGAATATGCAAATGCACACACAGATTCATAAACAAACATGTGCATCGTGACAAAAACACACACACAGTTCTGTTTTAGGGCTTCCTGGAATACACACGAGCATAAAATCAATGGGTCTAAAAATATTTAGAGCTTCTGGATCAATGGCAAAGATCATTCTCATGCCTTTCCGCTTGGTGTGGAAAAAAATAGCCTGTGATTTTATCGAATATGGAGCCTTTTTCAGCCTCGTGCTGCTGTGGATATTGTGGCCTTACACACTCGTCTCCTTTTTTGTAGCCTTGTGCTTCCATTTTAATAACAGCTAAATATAAACACAAAGAGGACTACAGAGAGTGAAGTCTTACGTGTGATGCTGCAGTGAAGTCAATGAGGAAATTAGCAGGACAATTAGGTTGAGTTTTCTGGTTTTGGAAACATTTAACTGCTGAAGTCAGATGAGAGAACTGGAAATGGCGTTGGATGTGTGGGATTATTTATAGTCTAGGATTAAATGGTAATTGTTCTGATCATGTGATATCAAACAAACACATCGTGAGTGTTCGAAAGCTTTTTGCGTCATGTTGAAGCCTATTAGAATGAAGTCAGAATGATCTTATAAACCCAGTTATGGAAGCAAAATATGGCTTTAATAAAATCTTACCCACATAGAAAACTGAGACAGTATATGGCAATACATGCAAACTGTGACATGTTCATAAGTGGATTTCACATGTTTAAAATATATGTAATATATGTAAAAATAGCCCTCAGTAAACACACACACACATTTTTCTATGGTTCTCGAATCTGATTGGCTAATAGTTATGAGATATTAAAGTAATATCAGCTCTCGTACAGCCTCTTTACCCTTGTGTATTACTCCTCCCACACCAGCGACTTCAAGAAGGCTAAACAACTCTACACAGTTTGACAAATATTGCAGCTGTTCCACGATCACGCTTAAAATGTCGAGGTGATAGAGCGTTCTCAGTAGCAGCTCCAAGACTCTGGAACGATCTTCCACTCTCCTTAAGAACAGCTCCAACTTTTGAGTCTTTTCAGAGGTCACTGAAAACACATTTATTTTCTTTAGCTTTTAATCATGTGATGTGAGTTTATGTGTTTTGGTTTTTGTGTATATTTGCATGCGTTTTGTGTTTTATGTACAGCACTTTGGTACCCATTGTGGTTTGTTGAAAGTGCTATAGAAATAAATTAAGTTGAGTTGAGCTGTTGTACAAAATAATGTATTTTTGAGGCTTTTTTAGTCAAGAATGTAGTTGTTTGGATTGCAACTACATAGTTGATTGATTGATTGTGCCTATTTGAATATATGTTTTCAGTAATTAGGGACTTTCAGCGCGTCGGCGCCCGTCAGCCTGTCATATTGCCCATCGTGAGCACTCCTCTGACGGCTGCTAATTCAAAAGTTGGTGAGTGTCTTTATTTTAGTCTACTGTAAAATGTTATTTGTTTAGGCGATATCTAAAGGCAATATTTTGGTCACAATCATCTGTTATTTACTCCAGAGCAAATAGATTTGACTGCAATGTTAGGTTTAGCTTAATGCTGAATGAAAAATTGGTTGTTATTCTTTTGACTGATTCACTTTATATTGTTGTTTGTTAAATGTTATTGATCAATAAATTAATTTCAAATAAATTGCACTAATATTTCATAAAATATTTTTGTAGCACAAATTTTGTTGCACTTCTCGATCTCTCTCTTTTGTATTTTATATTTCTGTATTTATGCCATATAATCTGGTAGTGCTTGCTTTGGCTTTATTGGGGTTAAATTTGTCCCGAGAAATACTGGGAAATCTTTGTAGACTGATGGCGTTTCATGCCGTTCAGCCTTATAATCTTAAAATGTGAGCAAAATCATCTGTTTTGTCATCATGTAGACCAGGGGTCACCAAACTTGTTCCTGGAGGGCTGGTGTCCTGCAGATTTTAGCTCCAACCCTAATCAAACACACCTGAATGAGCTAATCAAGGTCTTACTAGGTATACTTGAAACACCCAACCAGGTGTGTTGAGGCAAGTTGGAGCTAAACCCTGTAGGGACACCGGCCCTCCAGGACCGAGATTGGTGACCCCTGATGTAGACACTAAAATACTCTATGTAATGCAGAAGAATCATTTAAAAACTAGTTCCAAAAAGTCATGTTTGTGAACAGGCAACGGTTTCTGCTGTTTTGATCGTTAGCTGCAGTTGTGAATAAACCGTGGAAGAAAGTAGTTCCTCTTACAAAAGAGTTTTTTAGACTCTCCATGATTGATTTTCTATTTTATTAGACACGATTATGCCGTCGACCTGTTGTATAAACGCAATATCACACAGCATTGCGATATGGCTGTATATTGGCACTGGTGGGACAGTAAAGCCTGATTATAGTGATCTGCGTGCCTTGCTCGTTGTCGTGCATTTATACTTCTGCGTGCTGTTTGTGTTGCTCTGCAATAACACTTCTGAAACACTAGTTGGCAGTAGGTGTTTATGTTCCTCTTTGTCGAGTTTCTTTGCTGGTGTTTTGTTTTTTCTGAACGCTACCTTTAATGTAGGAGTAGCTACATCCGGCGGACGTGTAACAACTTTAAACATAAGGTAAACTCAAAACAAAACTTTCCATCTGCAGCTCCTATCTATCTATCTATCTATCTATCTATCTATCTATCTATCTATCTATCTATCTATCTATCTATCTATCTATCTATCTATCTATCTATCTATCTATCTATCTTATTTCAGGCCATTGGAATTACAAATATGTACAACATATTGCAAATATATTTTCTATAAATATATGCGCATATATGAATACATGTAATAATATCTAATATATTGATGTACATACTTGTTGTTCTAATGATTTAAAATATGTATATATGTATGCATGTATGTATTTATGTACAATTTGAAAATTCTTTTATGGTTTCTACCATACTTTAACGGTGAAGTTCTGGCAACCACAGTTGCCTTTTATTTATTTTTTACTGTAAACTTTACAGATTGTTTGCAGTGTAGAGGCACAGTTAAAATACATTTTTCATCATGAGTAATCCTCATCCTGAATGTTAAGTTTCAGAAATGGATTCAGACTTTTGTAGTTGGATTAAATCAGACTTTTATAGTATTTTTTCAGTCAATATTAAATTAAAGAAAGAGCTACAATTTTGATTTAATAGAGTTTTTTATGTTCAATATGTATTCAAAGTAACTGGAAAGTAATCAGTAATCTTTAACATTTAGTAATCAAATTACAATTTTACAAATACAGTAGTATTCAGTCATTGGTAATCCATTACATTTTTTATTTTTATTTGGAGTAAGTTACCCAACACCACTCAAATGTTTAAACCAGCGTCAGGACACACTGGGAACCTGTTTTTCAACATATCAGTGTTTACGAATAGATTACACCAAAAGAACATGAGGAGTCCTGACAAACTATACATCAGTATAAAACTACAACCGCCAAGCACTGATTGTAGCTACTTGTTGTTTTTTAATGGAAAGCTTATAAAGAATAAAACGGGGGGAAAAAAAAAACTAGTATCATAAGCTACTAAAGCTGAGTTCCATATAATAAGCATCTTCATTGAACTAGATCTTCAGGATTTTGTCTGAAACTGGATCCATATATTAATACCGTCATGTATCAAACAAAAAAAGCTGCTTTCAGACTAGCTTGTCATGATTCAACCTGAAATCGATGGATGTCCACCATTCCAGATTTAAGCTGTTTGTGTTTTTATAAAGTCTTTCTTGCAGTGATTTTTACAGCGGTCGCCGTTGAGCCACTTGATGTTTTGACCTCTGCTCACCTCTCTCGGGTGTCCATTACTGCTTAACACAGCAATTCGCCATCAAAGGCCACATGTCTGGGGAGGGAGATTGGAAAAAGAGGTAATGTGTTTGGGATTAACGGACCCAGAGTTAACAGTTACGCTACTGAGAGCTGAAACTGTATTACAGACCTGTGCAGAGGAGCTTTGAGTCTGCTTAAAGGGTTATATTTTTGAAAAAGAAGTGCACTTAAAATGTTGAAGCATATTATAACACTGGACTTGTAAAAACGTACATTTTTTACGTTCTTTTCTTGACTGTACTTGTAAATACTTGAATTTCATTAAATGAAAAGTAGTACACTTAAAATGTTTAAGTATTTTAAGAAACGACTTAGAAACGTCAATAAAACAAAAAGGCAACTTAAGTGCACTAAAGAGTTTGTTTCTGTGATTGAGGTTTTTAACAATCGTTTGTGTTTTAAAGAAATGCAGTTATGTGCTTTATTCTGAAACCGTCGGTGGCGTCATACTCCCCTGTATCGTTCACTTTAAAGACAAAAAGCAGCCATACGTATCTCTGGCTACATAATTCACGTTCTCCAGAAATGTATACAGGGGTACGTTTTCACAATGAACCTGTGTTGTTTAAGTGAGTGAGTTGAAATGCATTTAACAGAAATACACATGCAAATATGTATAAATGTGTGTATTATATGCAATTAAGTGTCTGAATCACATTAGTGCCTTTTTTTTTCTGATATTTCCTCACTATTATGTCATTCAGATAATTATGTGATGAAAATGTGCATCTTGTCCACTGCTAAACAGTTGAAAATAAAACATGCAGCTAAATACTGTAGCCTAAGAAACAATAGTAAAACAAAAGTCCAATTAAGGTGTAAAAGGGAAGACGTTTTAAACAAGGTTCACGCTGCGCTTTGACATGCCTCAGCAAATCACAATGTGCTGCTTCTACAAAAAAAAACATACTTTTCTGCTTCACAGATGAAAGAAAGTCACCGTGGTTTGTAACTGCATGCGGGCGAGCAACTGATGCCAAAACATTTATTTTTGGGTGACCTGGCCCTTAACACCTGCTCGTAAGACCTCTGGTGTCAGCAATAATTTCAGCCAGATAACACAGATAACCCAGCAGCTGAGGCAGATAACAGTGAGGGAACAGACAGGAAAGATGAGGGAGAAAAAGAAAGCGAGAAGGAAAATGGAGAGAAACAGACAGAGGGCAACAAGGGGGTCTCGGTCTCCACTGATCCTCCTCAAATGATAAACAGACAATTACAGTGGAAGTCAGAATTATTAGCCCTCCTGAATTATTAGCCCCTGTATATTTTTCCCAGTTTCAGTTTAACAGAAATATTTTTAACACATTACTAAACATAATAGTTTTAATAACTCATTTCTAATAACTGATTTATTTTATCTTTGCCATGATGACAGTACATAATATTTAACTAGATATTTTTCAAGACAATGCACTCTAAAAAACGTTGGGTTATTTATTTAACCCAATGGTTGAGTTAAAAATATTTGGTGCTTTGTTCGGTTATTTTAAACCTTTATTGGGTTATTTATTTAATAACTCAACCAGTTGGGTTACAAAAAACTGACACAGAACCCTTTGTATTAATATGCGTACGTGGTGTTGCTCTTGCATTATAAAGTTTATGCAAGCTCTACTGCAGTAATGTTATTTTTTTAATCAAATTGCCTCTCCGTGTTGTGTTTTTTTTTATATCTGTTTCACCTGGACTCTTTATTATTGATGATACAATCGTGCGCGCTTCATAGCCGATCTATACCCTACAGAAAAAAAACAGCTTAAACCAGCCTAGGCTGGTTGGCTAGTTTTAGCTGGTTGACCAGCCTGGTTTTAGAGGGGTTTTGGCCATTTCCAGGCTGGTTTCCAGCCATTTCCAGCCTGGTCTTAGCTGGTCAGGCTGGGCGATAACCAGCTTGACCAGCCTAGACAGGCTGGGATCCCAGCCCAAAACCAGCTATGTCCAGCTTAAACCAGGCTGGTCAAGCTGGTTTTAGCTGGATTTAGCTGGTCATTTTTCAGCCTGACCAGCTAAGCCCTGGCTGGAAATGACTGGAAACCAGCCTAGAAAATGGCCAAAACCCCTCTAAAACCAGGCTGGTCGACCAGCTAAAACCAGCCAACCAGCCTAGTCTGGTTTAAGCTGGATTTTTCAGCAGGGCATGCGGATAAAAACGCTTTCTCTCCCTCCGTGTTCATCTCTACAGTTGTTTTGGAGGAAATGATACACGTACTTGAGATATTCCGCACTCATTCTCGTATTTAGGACCCAGCAGAGACATCAAACCGGAGTCGCGTCAAGTCTTGTTGAAGGTATGTTATGTTGTCTTAAAAACACTGTCCTTTCGCTAGGAAACTATATTGTAACAACTAAATGCTAATATAGACATATGCATGTGCAACATTTTATTCAGGAAATTGCTGGTTTTCCCAAGAAGTACGGAATCCGAGCATTATATTCTTATATAATAATATAATATTATATAATATACGGCATCACCTGCAGCTCATTGAGAAGATTAGGAAGGGTGCAGTATGGACACATGTGGGTCTATAAAAATCTCTAGCAACACCCAAAAAAAAGTTGCTAGATTTGTCGCTAGTTGCTTTTTTTGAACATTTGGCGCTAGGGGGGTCTAAAATTCGCTAAGTTGGCAAAACTGATTCAATTGTATTGAATTGAAAATTGTATATATACATCAGTGTTAAACCTAATGGTGGAAAAACATATTCTGTAATTGTGTATTAAAACCACCTGGGTCTCCACTTGTGCCATGGCCTCTCTTTTAGGTTTTAACAAACTTATCCGTCAGGTTTTTCTTCCTTTCCCACTGCTGTTGCAATTTCTAGCCAAGAATAATAATAATAATGCGTTTTATTGTGCCTTTCTTGACACTCAAGGTCACCATACAAGACAGCTAGAACAATCAGTTCATATGAAAACACAATAAAAGTCAATAGAATACAATACAAATTTAAAAATGCAGTCAAGAGAATAAGCTGTTCTAAACAGATGTGTTTTGAGTTAGATTTAAAACTGTGAAAGAGAGTCTAAATTACGGAGATCAGGGGGAAGTGAATTCCAAGCTGAGGAGCAGAGTGGCTGAAGGATCTGCTCTCCATGAAGACAGGCAGAAAGAGGGAACAGTGAGGTGAATGGAAGAAGACCTGAGTGTTCAAAAAGGTGTGGCGACGTGAAACAAGATTGGCACAGGCATAGAGGAGCGAGATTGTGAGTGAGAAGTATTTTAGAATTAATTCTGAAAGAGATGGGAAGTGAAGCTGTTGTAGAATGGTGTGATGTGATACATAGAGGGGGTTTTTGTGATCATAACGGGCTGCAGCGTTTTGTACCAGTTGTAATTTATGAAGAGTTTATTTGAAGAGAATTATTGGCCATCTGGTTATTCCTATGATCACGCATGGACGGAAATCAAGATGTCTGTACAGGCGTACCGGTTTTCAGACAAAATCTCTTCAAAGTGATTCATATTAACTCAAATCAAACGCTGTGCGAACTGTTCGCTCAGTCTCAAAACATTTGTCTGTTCTGCCAGCCAAAATCATGGCGCACACACCAAAACCGAACTTAGGGCTGATTTATACTTGTATATGCTTGTATGCTCCAGCGCAGCCTTCGCGTGGTCACATAGCCATCAATGTGGCCGACGCGGATGCACAACTCTCGAAACATGTAACTACACGTTGCAACGACGCATAGCACAAGCTCTGTGATTGATCGGTCTGGTATCGCTGATGAGAGTGGGTGGGACCGAGAGCTGCGCGAACCCGATGGAGCGAGTGTTTACGAGTGTCGAGTCCTGTGAAGGAGCTCCAGATGGAAACTTTTGTTTTGTGTTTACCTTATGATTAAAATTGTTGCACGTCTGACGGTTCCCGCCTCAAAATGAGCAAGTTTGAGCCACTTGTATATTAAGGTAGTGTTCGGAAAAAACAAAAACACCAGCGATGAAACTCGACACAGAGGAACATAACCTACTGCCAGCTAGTGTTTCGGAAGTGTTATTGCAGAGCAACACAAACAGCACACACCGTGGCTTAAGCCGATCACTCAACGTAGAAGTATAACCAGGCTTCAACGCAAACCCCGCAATGACGTCACAGCCGCCGCATGCACTAGCGGACGCGTCTAGCATAAATCAGCCTTCAAACATCATTGGGAAATATTTGTAAAAGAAAAACATCAACGGAGGGCGAATAATTTTAACTTCAACTGTATAACTGGTCAATACTACCCATGTGTCCGTGTGTGTGTGTGCAGCAAAGACCAATGAGCCATACGCCCTCCCTGAGAACGGAAATTCTCACACACAGGTCTGTCCGCCGCCTCCAGGGGCCCATTGAATAGTCACCGCGCGACTGCTCCTGGCACCCTCCATTATTTAGCAGGCCCTCAAAACGGAGCTCATTGGCAGTCCACTTACATGAAGAGGTGAGGAGCCACACCAGGACCCGTGTGCAGCGGCGCTCAGATGTTTAAATAGATTGTTGGTGGCCCTCAAATACACTGTGTGTGTGTTTATCCTCAGTCGGGTTCAAGTGCATCGAGCGTCCTTTGGATTGCTGAGTTTAGATGAACGCAAGCGGCGGCGCTAAATGCCAAGGACGCGCGGATGAAGAATGACAACAGCTTAAAATGGTTACAGTGGGTACAGTATGATTAATATAGAAACACTTTCTCCTTCGTACGTCTTTTGCAATTAGAGGGATGAAAAAAGATAGAATAAGATGGAAAGATGAAACCAAAAACAAGCATATAGGCACATAGCACATATGTGTGTGTTAAGCAGAACTTAATTCTGACTTCAACTGTACAGTCGTATACATACAGCGGGGAAAATAAGTATTGAGTGTTCGTGGTTTTTCTGGGAATATTATTTCTAAAGGAGCTGTTGACATGGAATTGAACCAGATTTTGCTAAAAACCCAAACAATACAAACATGAAATAAAACAAAATAAAAATTAATTATTTGTATTAACAATGGAAAAGACACATGGCGAAAAGTGAAGAACTACTGAAATGTATTTAATACTTTATATAAAAGGCTTTTTTGGGGATTGTCGCTGAAAGACTCCTCATATGGAGAATGAAGTCACATGCATTGCTCAGGTGTGAGTTTCTCACAGACTTCAACAGACAAATCTTGATGGTTCTGTGGGTCTCGTCTATCAAAACTGAACTTAAATTTGTATTTTATATTGGATTCATATAAGGTGACTGAAAGGGCCATTCTACAGCTTGATTTTCTTTCTCTGAAAGCCTTTGAGAGTTTCCTTGCCTGTGTCCATCATTGTGTTGCTGAAATGTCCACCCTTGTTTCATCATCCTCATCCTGATAATGTAGATGTTGGACTGAAGCAGCTGATATTCATTTACACTAAGGAAGGGCAGAGGGTTGCTGAAGAACTACTGAGAGATTTCAGCTGCTGTCTGGGCTTTCGCTGTCTTTCTACACCTTCCTTTCTTCATGTGTTCAATACTTTTTCACTGCGTCATTTTATTACACTGTAAAAAGTGAAAACTTAAATTACTTCGACTTGTTACAATTGGATTAATTGAGTTGGACAAACTTAATTTATGACAGTTTTCAGTAATAAATTATTACTGAAAATTTTGCTCTTTTAGATGTAATAAGTTTTAAAAATTTAACAAAACAAATTTCGAACAGTACATACAGCACAGTACAAATCATTTAATATGTTGTTAATATAATAATAATAATAATAATAATAATAATAGTAATAATAATAATAATAATAATAATAGTAAAAATACTTTTATTACAGTAAAAATATTTTCCTTCCCATGTTAGTATAATAGTTTGTGGCAAGTACAAGTATTGTACTATTAATAGCGAACAATACTTGTACTTGCCATAAATAAATTAGTAAAACTTGTTATACCTAAAATAACTAAATTTATTGCTGAAAACTGTTATAAATTAAGTTTGTCAAACTTAATTCATTTAATTGTAACAAGTCAAAGTAATTTAATTTTTCACTTTTTACAGTGTATGCAGAACTTAATTTGTAAACTAATTAGATCAGTTTTCTTTGCATATACAGATTACTTTGGTTGTTATCAACATCTGGGGAAGATTTCAAATCAAGGCACCTTTAGAAATATGTTTTGTGAGAAAAATGGTGACGTATTAAATACTTATTTTCATGGCTGAATACACTATTATATAAAACAAACACTTATTTTTCATGAAAGCTCTGATAGTAAAGAGATTTTTTTTTTCCACATACAGTATGTTCTACCTCAAAAAACAAGACACATGAAGACTTACTATTGATATTCGATATTACACAGGACAATAATCCCTGAGCTCATATGAGATTGCAGCAATTAGCAAGCGATCCAATTCCCAATGACTCCAAGTCATGTTACAATCCAACTTTTTTCTTCCTTTTCATTTGGATATAAATCGCCATAGTGAAGGAGAGATGGTAACACTTCACTTGAAGGGGTGTTCATAAGACTGTCATGAAACCTTTAAACCATGACATGTAATGAATGCGAATGATATGCTTATAACTGCTGTTATTAATTGTCATTTGTTCAGCTCAAATGGAAAGATGATATTTTTGTTATGACAACTTGATATATAAAAACATCACAACCTGTTTTTGTCTTTATCATGACAGCTTGATATTACCGAGACCAAAAAAAACATGTCATAAGCATGATTGTCCATTATAACTGCGTCATGAATTTTTTATGGTCACAGTTTCACTGTATTTGTCATTAAAATGCCTCTTGTTTATTTGTTTTTATTCGTTTTATTCTTTTTAAATCGTTTTTAACAACCTCATTAATATTTAAGGACAATTTAATGACAAATTCAGGTTATACCACTGTCGTTAATGTCAAAAAAATATTGATGGTTTGATGACATTTATAATAGCTTCATGACAATCATGTTTATGACCAGTTTTGTTGTTTTGGTAAAGTTGGCATGACAGACAAAAACAGGTTGTGTTGTATTTGTTTAGGTCAAGTTGTCATGGCAAGAAATGTCATCTTTGCATTTAAAATGTCATAACTGAGTGAATGACACTTAATGACAGTTATTATAAGCATGCACAAAATCTCATTCACATTCATGACGTCTGTCGTGTCAAGATTATAAAGGTTTAATGTTTGTGAATCGGAAGTTGCGACCGCTTTTTTTCATACTGTGATGCAATTCCTAAAGAAACCGAATGTTAAATAAGAAAACAGTGGGTGTGGCTTTCTTTTTTGTAATAATTTATTTTGATGGTCCATTTGAGTGTTAGTAGACTGTCTGCTTAATATCTGTTGATACTGCTCCTTCAACAGACATTTAACTGACTATAAGAAACTTTGCAGGTACATGTCAATTACACTAACCCCAACCCTAACCTAGCAGTCTACTTTTAATCTAATGTGTATTAATTGGTATGTAGATGCAATGTAACTTGAATTCAAACATTCATTCATTCATTTTCTTTTCGGCTTAGTCCCTTTATTATTCATGGTTCGCCACAGCGGAATGAACCGCCAACTTATCCAGCATTGGTTTTATGCAGCAGATGCCCTTCTAGCTGCAACCCATCACTGGGAAACACATACACACTTAAGCTGCGGTCACACTGGGCTTCTCCTCCCATAGACTTCCATTCATACGCACGCGAATGCGTCAGACCGAAAACGCAGGGTCATGCGTTAAGTTTCACAGTTCGCTGCGGTGCAAAGTTCAAGCTTGGTGAACTCTGACCTGCGAATCCGCATCACTTGACTGTGTGAGACCAATCGAGGATCAAAACAGGACCTCTCTGGACAAAAATTTAAAACATGGAGCAATCGCTCGCTTTATTAATGTCTAATCATCTTGTTTAATCCCACCCCTTTTCGCAGCGCCGTACTACAGAATTTCGCACACACAAAGCCCAGTATGACCGTAGCTTTCTTCATACACACATACACTACAGACAATTTAGCTTACCCAATTCACCTGTACCACATGTCTTTGGACTGTGGGGAAACCGGAGCAACCGGAGGAAACCCACGTGAACTCAGAAAGAACATGGAAACTCCACGCAGAAACGCCAACTGACCCAGTCGAGGCTCAAACCAGCGACCTTCTTGCTGTGAGGCAACAGCACTACCTACTGCGCCACTGCGTCGCCCCTAAACTTTTTTTTTTTACTATAAGCTGATTGGATGTAGTAAAGTGGGCATTTAAAAATGGTTTTGGGAGAGTTATTACAACCTAAAAGATTCCTCCTCCATACCATTGATGTTTGTTGTCAAAACTATCAACTGGAGGGGCGTGGTTAAGTTAGCCCAATACACCAGACAGAAGTAATCTGAATTATTCACCACAAAACTAGCAATGTGAGCTAACAAAATCATATGGTTAGTTTGGATATAACGCGTATTTATGGTTAACCCCTTCAAGTAAAGTGTTACCCGAAAGATTAATTCAGTCTCCATTGCAGCTACAGGAGCTCATACGGCATATTATTTGCACAGAGGCTTTGACCTGAATGAATCCCGGGTCTCGGTTGTTGGTTGAAAGCTCTGCTGCTGGTTCAGGGGTCTCGGGATCACAGCCGCTCTGCTGGAGTCAGTAGAGGAAGGTGCCGCTTCAGCACTCCATAAGATGCTCTGCCTTTCGCACTTTCACAGTAAAGCTGAAGATTAGACCTGGGAATTAATGAGATCAACAGCATTCCAGGAGGTTTCCACCATGACCCAAAACATGCAGGTTACGTTTCATCTGAGATTTCCAAAGAATATTTCACAGTCTATGTCTCTGCATAGCACTCATATGATTATGAAGCTACAACTTATAACATTTGATCAATTCCAAGTCAGTGTAGTAAAAAAAAACCCAAATTTTTTTTTCGCCATGGTCTCCATTTCAAAGGTCGCCACAGTGGAATGAACCGCCAACTGTTCCAGCATATGTTTTGCGCAGCGAATGCCCTTCCAGCTGCAACCCAGTACTGGGAAACACCCATACACACTCATACACTACAGCCAATTTAGTTTATTCAATTCACCTAGCCCATGTGTTTGGACTGTGGGCGAAACCAACACAATCTCATGGCAATTCGTAAGTTTTTGATTTAGTGGCTAATTCGTATGAACTTGTACGATCTAATTCGTACGCTTTCGTACGATTTGCTCATTCCCCGATGACGGTTGGGTTTAGGGGTGGGGTTAGGTGCCACGCCTCCTTTTTAAAATCGTACAATTTCGAACGACTGAACTCGTACGAATTCGTACGAATTAGCCACTAAACTGACAAAACGTAAAATACTTACGTTTTCTCGTGAGATCAGGCTGGGGAAACCGGAGCACCCAGCTGAAACCCACTCCAACACTGAGAGAACATGCAAACTCCACACAGAAATACCAACTGACCCAGCCGAGACTAGAAACAGCGACCTTCTTGCTGTGAGACGACAGTGCTAAATTGGCCATAGTGTGTGTGCGTGTGTGTGAATGAAAGCGTGTATGGGTGTTTCCCAGTGTTGGGTTGCAGCTGGAATGGCATCCGCTGCGTAAAACATAAGCTGGATAAGTTGGCGGTTCATTCCGTTGTGGCGACTTCAGATTAATAAAGGGACTAAGCCGAAAAAGAAATGAATGAATATATATGAATGATTTACAGAGACAAACCACTAAATCCATCTTCCCTTGCAACTACCAGAAACATTTTCATTCATCATCTGCAATTATTCAACACATGCCGTCAAACACGTTCTCATCTTCAGGATGAAAAGCAAGTTTAGATAACAGAATTGACGTGGCTGGGGTTTTTTTTCATCAATTCTGAAAATCCACTGTATATACAAGATAATTCAGACGTGAATAGTGTGTGTACCAAGAGAGAAAGCTGGGGTCTTTGTAGTCTCTCTCTTTTTCTAAAATAGTCATTTCTCCCTGATATAAAAAAATATCCTAAAGGCTAACTAAACAGTGTGCCGGGTTAGCACACTCAATTGCTTCCTCCGCTTTCCCCCATCAAAATCACTCAGATTCGCTCATGTAAAACATGATTTCTAATTGCTATATTTAATATGTTAATGATTTAATTATTCTTTTAATTAATTTGTTACGACTAAATGACTGACTTAATTCAAGGGCTCTCGGCTTATCTGGGAGAGATGCAGGAGTGAGTGGCAGTTGTTTGCTGATGAGTTGCGCACAACATTCGGTTTAGAAAGACAAACTGGAGTCGCGTTTAGAAAAAGAACTTGTGCACTGGGAAACTGTCAACAGAAGAGCCAGCGGAGCATGTCAGATATCATTTGGTGAATCATTTAGAGGCTCAAACTGCCAGTGTGTTAATAGTTTATCCCTAATCAGGCCTCCAGATAAATGTTCACCTTTAATGTCATCCCACAGGCCTCTCATATATGCTAAATACATTGTTAGCCATTTGCTATGCTTCTGTGAGAATGCTATGTGTTGCTTTATGTACTCATAATGGAAATATAGCCAATAGCTAGCATGTTTTTAGTAAGCAGATTTCAAGTTAGCCATTTGCAATGATTTCTGGGAGGTTGCTAGTTGCTGTATGTATTTGCAGTGGTAGCATGTTTTAGCACATTGCTGGGATGATTTAGTACATTGTAAACTGCTTTCTAAAGTTAGCAGTTAGCTATGGTTTTCTGTGAGGCTATATGTACTCTCAGTGCTAGCATGTTTTAGCACATTGCTAGGACGTTTTAGCAAGCAAATTTCAAAATGTAGCAATTAGCTACGTTTTTCAGGGAGATTTCTATGCTTAGAGCCGCAAAGCCAGATATGCGTTCACCTTTAATGTTATCCCACAAGCTTCTCATATTGTTACCCATTTGCTATGGCTTTCTGAGAGATTGCTATTGTACCCGCAGTGGTAGCATGTTTTAGCACATTGCTAGAATGATTTAGTACATTGTAAGCTGTTTTCTAAAGTTAGCAATTAGCTATGGTTTTATGTGAGGCTAATTTTAGCAAGCAAATTTTAAAATGTAGCAATTAGCTACGTTTTTCAGGGAGATTGCCATGTTTTAGAGCCACAAAGCCAGATAAGCGTTCACCTTTAATGTTATCCCACAGGCTTCTCATATTGTTAGCCATTTGCTATGGTTTCTGGCAGAATGTTGCTTTATGTACTCACAATGGTAAAATGCTTTAGCAAAGAGCTAGTATATAATGTACATTACCTAACATTAGCTACATTAGCACATTGCAAGCAGTTTTTAAAAGTTTAAAATTTGCTATTGTTTCTGTGAAGTTGCTATATGTTCTCACTGTGTTTACATGTTTTAGCACATTGCTATGATGTTTTATTAAGCAGATTTTGAAAGTTAGCCATTTGCTATGGTTTTCTGAGAGATTGCTATCGTACCCGCAGTGGTAGCTTGTTTTAGCACATTGCTATTTAGTACATTGTAAGCTGTTTTCTAAACCCTACTGAAAAAACTGCTTATACCAGCCTAGGGTGGTTGGCTGGTTTTAGCTGGTCGACCAGCCTGGTTTTAGAGGAGTTTTGGCCATTTCCAGCCTGGTCTTAGCTGGTCAGGCTGGGTGATGACCAGCTAAAACCAGCTTGACCAGCCTAGCCAGGCTGGGAGCCCAGCCAAAACCAGGATGGTTTTAGCTGGATTTAGCTGGTCATTTTCCAGCCTGACCAGCTAAGACCAGGCTGGTAATGGCTGGAAACCAGCCTGGAAATGGCCCAAACCCCTCTAAAACCCGGCTGGTCGACCAGCTAAAACCAGCCAACCAGTTTAGGCTGGTTTAAGCTGGATTTTTCAGCAGGAAAATTAGCAGTTTGTTATGGTTTTCTGTGAGGCTATATGTACTCACAGTGCTAGCATGTTTTAGCACATTGCTAGGATGTTTTAGTAAGCAAATTTCAAAATGTAGCAATTAGCTATGTTTTTCAGGGACATTGCTATGTTTTAGAGCCACAAACTACCAATGTGGTGTTAATAGTTTATCCCTAATCTGGCCTCCAGATAAATGGTCACCTTTAATGTTATCCTACAGCCCTCTTATATATGCTAAATATATTGTTTGCCATGGTTTCTGGGAGATAGTTGCTTTATGTACTCACAATGGTAAAATGCTTTAGCAGAGAGCTAGGATATAATGTATATTACCTAACATTAGCTACATTAGCACATTGCAAGCAGTTTTTAAGTTTAAAATTTGCTATGGTTTCTTGGAAGTTGCTATATGTTCTCACTGTGTTTGCATGTTTTAGCACATTGCTATGATGTTTTATTAAGCAGATTTTAAAAGTTAGCCATTTGCTATGGTTTTCTGAGAGATTGCTATTGTACCCGCAGTGGTAGCATGTTTTAGCACATTGCTAGAATGATTTAGTACATTGTAAGCTGTTTTCTAAAGTTAGCAATTAGCTATGGTTTTCTGTGAGGCTATATGTACTCTCAGTGCTAGCATGTTTTAGCACATTGCTGGGGTGTTTTACTAAGTAAATTTCAAAATGTAGCAATTAGCTACGTTTTTCAGGGAGATTGCTATGTTTTAGAGCCACAAACTACCAATATGGTGTTAATAGTTTATTTAGTAAACATTTTTCAAAAGTTAGCAATTAGCCATGGTTTTCTAGGAGATTGCTTAACATGTACTCGCAATGGTAGCATGATTTAACACATTGCTAGGATTTTTCAGTAAGCATTTTTTTCAAAAGTTAGTAATTAGCTATGGTTTTCTGGGAGTTTGCTATACATATACTCGCAAGGATAGCACGTTTTTGCATATTGCAAGGATGTTTTTAGTGAGCAGTTTTAAAAAGTTAGCAATAAGTTCTGGTTTTCTTAGAGAATCCTATACATTTACTCACAATGGTAGCACATTTTAGTACATTAAGGCATTTTTAAACGTTAGCAATTAGCTATGGCTTTCTCTGAGAATACTGTGCATTTGCTTAAAATGGTAGCATGTTAGCACATTGCTAGAATGTTTTGGTATGGTTTTCAAAAGTTAGCAATTAGGTATAATTTTCCATGATGCTTTATGTACTCATAATGGTAGCATGTTTGGAACATTCCTAGAATGTTTTAGTAAGCAAATAAAAAAAACAAAATTAGACATTTGCTATGGTTTCTGGGAGGTTGTTAAATGTTGTTTCTGTATGTGTACTCACAGTGGTAGCATGTTTTAGCACATTGCTAGGATGTTGTAGTATGCAAATTTCAATCATTTAGCAGTTAGCTATGTTTTAAATGCATTGCCATAATGATTTAGCACATTATAAATTGTTTTCAAAAGTTAGCAATTAGCTGAGGTTTTCTGTGATGCTATACATGTACTCACAATGGTAGCATGTTTTAGCACATTGCTAAAAATTAAGTACATGGTTTTCTATGGTTTTCTGTGAGGCTATATGTACTCACAGTGTTAGCGTGTTTTAGCATATTGCTATGTTTAAGAAAGCAAATTTTCATAATTTAGCATTTTGCTATGGTGTCTAGGTGGTATGTTACTGTAGTCTATGTACTTGCAGTGGTAGCATGTTTTAGCACATTGCTAAAATAATAAGTACATTGCAGTGTTTGCCATGGTTTCTAGGTGGGATGTTGTACTGTAGTCTATGTACTTGCAGTGGTAGCATGTTTTAATACACATTGCTAAGATTGTTTTAGTAAGCAGATTAACTTTGGAATAAATTATCCAGTGTCTGCTGAGATGTAGTTTAAATTCATGAATTGTCTGTGTATTGTCAGTTGAGTTTGAGACCTCAGTTTATGTGTTGTTTACACAGCACAAAAAGCTTTTAAAGTGGTTTGTTGTTCATTAATATGGCGACTGTGTTTTGGGGGCCTGAACCACCAACCTTTGAAAATGGCCTTTAAAGGGGACTTCTTTGAAAACTATATTGGTTTTAATTCTGGATAAATTACAAATATGTTATTTTGAGAAATGTGACGCAAGGTTACAAAAAATACAAATCTGTGGTCCTCCTTCAAAGACAGCATGTTTTGTCCTTAATTGCTACTGCTGTTATGTATCATGCAGATCATTTATTCAATTTGGAGTCACAAACCACAAAAAAAGACATTAAATGTCAAGCATTAGTATTCTGAGGTATGTTTGTGCTGTCGATTCTTTAGCAATTGCTTTAACAAATAAAACAATTGGTGAACAGAAGAATTGCCCTACTGAAAAAACAGCTTAAACCAGCCTGGGCTGGTTGGCTGGTTTTAGCTGGTCAACCAGCCTGGTTTTAGAGGGGTTTTGGCCATTTCCAGGCTGGTTTCCAGCCATTTCCAGCCTGGTCTTCAGGCGCCAGGCTGGAAAATGACCACCTAAAACCAGCTTGACCAGCCTAGCCAGGCTGGGAGCCCAGCCAAAACCAGCTATTTCCAGCTTAAACCAGCCTGGTCAAGCTGGTTTTAGTTGGATTTAGCTGGTCAATTTCCAGCCTGACCAGCTAAGACGAGGCTGGAAATGGCTGGAAACCAGCCTGGAAATGGCCCAAACCCCTCTAAAACCAGGCTGGTCAACCAGCTAAAACCAGCCATGGCTGGTTTAATCTAGATTTTTCAGCAGGGTGATGTATAGAAAAGATCAAAAATGCATTCTGCTGCCTTATTAACTATTTAGTTTTGTCGTATATTTAATTATATTGGTTCATGGTACACTGAATACAAGCAATGTTTTCAGAGCAATATCTGGTAACACATTGAATTACATATTACATAAATATAACCATCTTACTGAAACTCAAAATTCTTGAAATGAATTTGGAGTTTCAATTAGTTTTATTTGCATAATGTTTAATTCAATATGTTACTTGATATTTCCTTACAAATGTGACATTTAATTGCAATTTTTATAGCGCTTGTTTTCCTTCCATCCATCCATCCATCCATCCATCCATCCATCTCCATCCTCCATCCATCATCCATCCATCCATCCATCCATCCATCCATCCATCTATATAACGTATAAAGTAATTTATAAATGTATTCAGAATTTTAATATATAATACAACAAATTTTAAACAATTGTAAGAGTACAAGAAAAAAATCTCATGTATTTAAGTTGCAACTAAAAAAAGATTATTGGAGTGATAAAATATAGAAAATACTATTATATTTTTTACTTTTACTTTATCTTTTTACTTTAAAATAATGTGTTAAATTGAATGACATTACATACTTGCCATGATTGTCATTTTTTTGTGCTACATTACTGGTAATATCTGTGGTGTGCGTTTGATTGTGTGTACCTTGTATTCCATACATTGTGGGGACATTACATTGTATTATTACAAATGTCCCCACAAGTATTGAAATACCAGCATATTTTCATTTATTTTTTTGTTACCAGAAGAAATATGGCCCATAAATCACACAATTAAGTATTTAAATTTTTATTTATTTTAATTAAATAAATATAAAAGTGCAGATTGTTTCTTGTGAGGGTTGGGTATAGGGTTGGTGTAAGGGGTCAGAATATACAGCCTGTACGAGAAGTCCGCATAAAGAAAGCTGTACTGGTTTGTGTGTGTCTGTGTGCATGCGTAACAGGCAGTCTGCATGTTTGGAAAAGACAATAGGCGCATCCCAAATTGCATACTTATGTACTATTCTACGCCATTTTGTAGTATAAATAGTGTAAGTAGTGCATTCACACTGAAAACTATTAGATAACAAAAAAATAATAAGTGAACATTGATTACCAGGAGATGTCCTTATTTAACCGGCAAAATAAAGCGTGTAATGGTGGACACTTCACGCACTCAACAGCCGCTGCTTTGCTCATGTAGCGGAAGGGCTGGAGCTATCGGGCGCACATGTTGGATTACTTTATTTATTTTGGATTGTGAAACCATAATTCTTCTATGAGAGTGAATATAGCGCCTTCCCATGGTTAATGTTTTTATACTTATGACAGGTATTATTTGGTACTTTGGTAATTTATTTCACTAATTTGGCCAACATCATTGGGGAAACGGTTTGAATTTCTGCTTAGTAAAAAAACATTAAGGGTGCATTTGGGCAACACTCAATACATATACTATGCTGTTGAGTGTGTAAGTGCATAAGTACATAAGTGCACTAGTGTATAGTGTCCCGCAGCTGATGGCATCTCTATCCTTTAAGGTGTATTTATACTTCTGCATCTAGCAAACGCATAGCCCTTGCCGTGGTTGATGCCAACGCTGATGCGCACCTCTCAATAAATGTTACTACACGTTAAAACGACGTGCAGCGCAAGCTCTGTGATTAGTCGACTTGGTAGCGATGACGAGCGTGGGCTGTGCTGAGAACCGTGAGCCCAATGGGAGCGAGTGTTTACAAGTGTGGAGTCCTGTGAAGGAGTTCCAGATGGAAACTTTTGTTTAGTGTTTACCTCATGATTAAAGTTGTTGCACGTCAATAGCCGGCCCTCCCTATAAGCGAACTAAGCAGCTGCTTAGGGCCCCCCCACCACTAGGGGGCCCCCACAACCTGCTAGTGGTCTGAGCCGTTCTTATTTGCATTTTACAAATTATCTTCATTGACTGTGCTTTAGTACTTAAATATTTATAAATTTAAAAAAAAAATCTATTTTATTTAAGTTGAAATAGTTTCCGTGTGAAGGTCACATGACCAACCAACACAATCTCAAGGCAATTCGTAACTTTTTGATTTAGTGGCTAATTTGTATGAATTCATACGATCTAATTCGTACATTTTTGTACGATTTGCTCATCCCCCAATGACAGTTGGGTTTAGGGGTGGGGTTAGGTGCCATGCCTCCTTTTTAAAATCGTACAATTTCGTACGACTGAACTCGTACGAATTAGCCACTAAACTGACAAAACGTAAAATACTTACGTTTTCTCGTGAGATCAGGCTGGATCAACAGGAAGCTTGCAGCTCCTCCTTTCTCATATGCATTCTGTGTATCGTTCGAGTTTGTTCTTCCAAGGTTCACTTTTAAGTGCTAATGATGATGTTAAAGAACATAATCTAGTAGCACATTTACTGAAAATAGGCAATTACAGATTAATAAATGTCATCTACTTATATGAAATATTTGTATTTATTCCCGGTTTTACAGACCTGTTTTTTAAGTCTAAAACGCATTTAGCTGAAATACATTAGTGTCTTTCACTGACACATTTCGCACACTGGTAATATTTTTCCTGAGACATGTTTGTAAAAGTTATTTCCGAACTGAATTACTCTAATATAAGCTCTGGACCCCGCATCTCAAAAATGTAATTCTATAAGACACTAATTATTTTATTAAAAAGAAAAACTCAATGCAAGGAACAGGGAAGTAGACTGAAGGCAATAATAAAGTGTGTGTTTGTGTATTAACATGAACCCAGTATTTATTGCTTCCCTTTTTCTTATGTTTTTAATATTAACATTTTTAATATTTACTTCATGTTATTTGCTTATTGATTTCAATATTTATGGATCAATCTTAGCATTGTATAATGTTACTAGTTTTGTTGTTGTTGTTTTTAAAGAGTTTTTTAAGAGTTACGTTTAATGAGTTTACCCAATATTGTATTAATTCTATATATTTTATTAGTACTGTAATGCGTTTTCTCTTTTGGCTAATTATTGTATTTTTATATTTTTAATCTATTTTGGCTAATTATTGTATTTAGTTATTGTTTTTTGTATTTAAACTCAACCTAGAATCTTTTGTAAAACCTTCAATCTGTTTGCTAAATTAATAGAATATGTTTTAAACACTTCAGAAGGACGCATGGTAGAAATCACTGGTCCCTATATTAAAGATAGTTTAATCCTTCATTTTTGAAGCTGCTAGTTGACAAAAACAGAGTTGTTTTAAAATGTCCAAATCATTCAAAAGTCAGGCTTTACTTTTCTGTTTTATTGATTGTTTTTAATAAGCAATAAAATAATTGTGGATCGGTTTGCAATGGCAATATTCCACTATTTAGAGCAAGGTTAGAGCTAATTATTCTGCTAAGGGCCACCAAATGTACAGGGCTGGCTCTGTGCACGTCTGCTGGTTCCCGCCTCTGAATAAGTGAATTTGAGCTACTTATAGCGTTCAGAAAAATTAAAACACCTGCGATTTGAGTGTATTAATGATGTAAAACAGTGGTTCTCAAACTGGGGGTCGCGACCCCTGCGGGGGTCGCAGAATAATTTCAAGGGGTCGAGAGAGTGATTTAAAAGTTGTGTAATTTTCAGTGATTATAATATATATTTTTCAGTATTATAAGTGAAAGCTAATATTTTCAGATTTTTTAAAGATATCATTGATGAATTCATAAAGTATTTAGGACACATTCAGGCAGAATGCATCTTTGCACTTAAAACGCAGCGCTTCGGAACAGTTTAAAACTGTTGTCATGTCAACTTGCTGCAGTAAACAAAGCCGGCAACGCTTGTCCCGCCTTCGTGCTCTTATTGGCCCACTGCGCTAGACTGAATCATTCAGTCAACGCCTTCTGCCTTCAGATGACAGGAGATACAACCGCGAAAATGTAAAGCCCTGAAGATGAGAGAACGAAAACAACACTGACAGATTCAGTTTTAGAAACCAGCTAAAGCTACAAATAATGGCACATTTGATTACTGATCATGTGCTGAATGTTAATCCACCATCTACACTTTTCCAAGAGTGGATAAAAGACTTCCATTGGCTTTAAGTCTGCTATGAAAATAACTAAAGAGTTCCTGTAAAGTCTGTGGGACGGAACTTTCAGGTAACGGTTTGCCACATCTACACATTTTAAGCATGATAGGTTCTGTTTAATTCTTTATTTAATGGCCAGACGCTGTCAGCTGTATGGAAAATTTAACACCACGTACACCATCGCAAAAGGGCTTGCACTGACTAAGATGAAACTAATATTGCAGCTCAAGGACCGCTATTGCTATTAAAATGATGTATACAAATAATAAGGTATATGTCAAAAGCATCTGTGCAATATCAGACACCATCTGTGAGAACACAGTACAGTTAACGTATTGTTAACAGATTCATTAATGAACTCATGTCAAGCAGTGCGTGCAGGGCCGGTGAGCGGTTCGTCCGTGAATATTTTGGTCACTCAATTATGCTATAAAAATGTGTTTTCTTGTGATAACGGGATTTCATTGAGACATATTTTCCTCACGCATGCATATATATATTTTTTGCTGGTTAGTTTTAATTAGTGTTGATTTTAAATGCAATAAATCTGTTTATAAAACTTAAATAAGTTATTTTTATTGTTTGGATATGTTTTGGTAGTGGGGGGTCGCGAGTTCTTGACTATCTTACATTGGGGGTCGCTGGCTTAAAAGTTTGAGAACCACTGATGTAAAAGATATTCAGTAATTGTATTTATCTGCACATTGCTTGTACTGTGAAACATAATGGGCTCTCTGTGATTATTAGGATGCTGTTTCTTTAATTAGTATTAGTCATTCCAAATAAAGTAATCGAATGTGTGTGTGCACATGCATGTGTGTGTGTTAATGTAATCTACATCCAGTATGGGGACTGCAAATCCAAATATTTCTTTTGTGTAAATACCTGCACAACGATGGCATTTTAGCATGATTACCAGTGTGATGGAGAGTCGAGGAGAGTAATAGGAGATTAATTACGGGACTTGAGCGCGGCTGGATCAGCGAGCGTGTCGCAGCATCTGTTGCTGAGAAGAGCTAATCTAGAATGAGGGTGGATTTGGTAGAGAGGTTTGCTCTCATATGTCAGTTTTGCCATTTCCAAGAGCTTGAGCAAGTGGCGAAAACCGCGGAGCTTTGTTGGCGGTTCCTGGAATTAGACGCAGCAAGCAGAGGTCACGATTTGCCTAATGTTCCTAAAACAGCAGTTAGGAAAAAGCCAGATCTATTAACTCCAAACCAAAATGGCAAACAAACACGGCTGGAAAAGCTGCTTAGGTTTTGTGGAAGTGAGATTTAGCCGGAATTGTCTTTTCATGTCTGAGCTTTCAAAGAAACCCAGTCACGTGGATTGACGGAGACTGAACACGCTGCAGTCAGTTCTGTTTACCGTGAAAATGTTTGCACTTTCTCCAGATCTGATGCTCGCGGGATTGCCGTAAGCCAACATCACTGCTGCTGTACTTAAACTGTGAGCAATGAAATAAACCTCTGTTTTCATCCTCCTTTGCTACTTGCTAGAGAATATTACAAAGGCTGTACACTCCAAAATAAATTACTTTTGCTGCTTATTTAAACTACTAATTCAAAATGAGTTGAAACAACACAAGAAGGTCGATGGTTCGAGACACGGCTGGGTCAGTTGGCATGTCTGTGTGGAGTTTGCATGTTCTCCAACACAATCTCACGGCAATTCGTAACTTTTTGATTTAGTGGCTAATTCGTATGAATTCGTACGATCTAATTCGTACAATTTAGTACGATTTGCTCATCCCCCAAAGACGGTTGGGTTTAGGGGTGGGGTTAGGTGCCACGCCTCCTTTTTAAAATCGATCAATTTCGTACGAATTAGCCACTAAACTGACAAAACTTAAAATACTTACGTTTTCTCGAGAGATCAGGCTGTGTTCTCCCCATGTTTGCGCAGGTTTCCTCCGAGTGCTCCGGATTTCCCCACAATCCAAAGACATGCGCTAAAGGTGAATTGAATAAGCTAAATTGGCCGTAGTGTTTGAGTGTGTGTGTGTGAATGTGAGAGTGTATGGGTGTTTCCCAGTACTGAGTTGCAGCTGGAAGGGCATCCGCTGCGTAAAACATGTGCTGGAATAGTTGGCGATTCAATCCGCTATGGCGACCCCTGATAAATAAGGGATTAAAGGCTGATTTATACTTCTGTGTTGAGTGATTGGCATGACCCATGGTGCCTGCTTTGCGTGTAATCGCGCATTTATACTTCTGCACGCTGTTTGTGTTGGTCTGCAATAACATTTCAGAAACGCTAGCTGGCAGTATTTTTATGGTCCTATGTGTGATGGTTTTTTAGCGGGTGTTTTGTTTTTTCTCAATAGTACCTTAATGTATAAGTAGCTAAAACTCGCTCATTCAGATGCGGTAACTTTAATAATTAGATGTAGCGTCCTGGTAAAAAGATGATTAAGGCCCAATCCCAATTCTATTTTTGTACCCCTTCCCCTTGCCATTCCCATTGGCCCTTACAACCGAGGGTTAAGGGGAAGGGCTTCAAAATTTACCCCTAAGAATTGGGACAGCACTACAGCACCTGCACACGTCATTATACGTCATTGCGATCTCTTTCTTCATATGAGATCAGACGATCGTGACTGCTGTAGTTATTCCAGTTGTGTTATTTTTTGGTATTTATCTTCAGGAAGATTTCATGTTATCATAACGATATAATGTGGCAATAAGATCGCAACTGTACTGTTTATTTACACAGTGGCCATATTCATCAATGTAAACACACAAACACAACATTAACATGATAGCAGACACTGTAAACAGCTCATTTTCAGCCACTAGACATTACTGACAGGGTATTCGAGTGTCATCAAGTGCCAGAATGTTGTGGGACTGCTGTACAGGAGTTGTTATTATTAGGTATTATAGATAGCCAAATTTAGCGTTATTTTTTCTTTTTAAAGTTACTTACCGAAGACACCTTAGAGTAAAAAGATGCAAAAATAAAAATACATTAGCTGTCAGTTGAAACAATCAGACAACATATCGCATTTAATCCAAAAAGATCAGCTTCATAACTTTGGTTTGATGAAGACGTGCAGTGTAATTTAAAAAACGAAAGGCAACTCCATCAACCGAAGCTTTAAATCTTACGATGGACGATCCCCATAAATGTATGTTTTTCCGATCGCATCTTGTGAATAACATACACTAGAGAAAATGAATGGCTTCCTATGTGGCATACGACAAAATGATTACACATTTTAGAGCAATCTGCCGGTCCTGTGGTCCTAATCACTCTGTCGATAGCCCTTCCAGTGTGCAGGTGTGCTGTTACAGATGGTTTTATGAAGATCCATTAAAAATAATTTAGCTCATCGCTGGGCCCAGGAGGGGCTCATTGGCTGAGGCTAGCAGTTCCAGAGAGCCACCCCAACACCGTGAGACATTGCCATGGGAACACAGGAGTTAGCTGACGGATATATTTAATATATATGTGAAGGCATCGTATATACAGTTGAAGTCAAAATTATTCACCCTCCTGTGAATTTTTTTGTCTTTTTTTTTTATATAAAAAAAAAATATATATATATATATATATATATATTATTGGGGGGGGGGTTGACATCGAGGACGAAAGTGAAGAGCGGGGAGGGGAGGTTGGGTTGCAGATGTAAGTGAATTCTGGTGGGCCCCTAATAGTATCTCTAGGGGTCCCAAAATGGTGTAGGCCTCTAATAGTATCTATGGGGGCCCCAAAACTATGTTGGCCCTTAGAATTGTCCTAAACTTTCCCCCCTAGTGGCGCCCCTGCTTATTGATATCCTTAAAGAGGACCTATTATGCAAAAATCACTTTTATAAAGGGTTTGAACACAGTTGTGTGAGAATATACAGTAGCTGGACTCTAATGGTAAAAATTAATTAATTGTATTTTTTTATAATCACGCTTGATCAAAAACAGTCTGCAGAAATGGAAAGCCTCGCCTATTAGTGATGATCACTCCCTCATTAGCATAGGACGTTAGTCTTGTTTTTGAATCTGCCACCATGCTGACACACAGGCATTTCTAGCCCCGCCCTCTTTTCAAAAAGCATCTCATTTGAATTTAAAGTGACAGTCATCTAAAGGGCACAATTAAGAGTTTAAAACCTTAAAGGGGCAGTTTTAAGAGTTAAAACATTTGTGTGGTATTTTGAGATGAAACTTCACACACACACTCTAGGGACATAAGAGACTTATTTGACATCTTGTAAAAAGGGGCATAATAGGTCCCCTTTAAGACTAGTGTAATGACCCTAACATTTAATTAAAATGTCTCTCAAGCTACATGAAAGTACACTTTCATCAATTATGTTATTAATTTTATCCTCACTCACTCACTCACTTTAGAGATGTATTTGTTTTGAGATTGTAAGAAAAGTTTTTTTTTTTTTAACCAGAAACAGTCACAACCGACCTCATCCTGCCCAATCCAGTGTTTCACTAATACAATGAACCATTCCCTTTGTCCACTTAAACTCGTTCTCTTTTCAAAATGTGCTCTGCCATTTAATGCTTGTAAATGGACCGTCTGACCTGGCTGTAGGTTCGTGCCTGTGATAAATAAAGGCTAATTGTAAAAGTTAATCTTCGCGGCTCCTCAAAGTAATGGCGTTCCGGAGCGATCCCGAGTTTTATAATGACCCATCACCTCGCACGGATCCATGGCCCACAGTCAGTACTCGGCACTAGTAATCTCCATTTAAAATTCTGTCCACATGATATGTCGTCTTATTAGTATAAGGCAGATTATCACAGTGGAGAGCTGTGCGTAAGACAGGAGTGAGTCTGCGGAGAATAGCAAGTGAAGCAGAATTGATTAACCCGCTATGCTAACCATCAAAACAACATAACCTAGCACGGCCAGAGACATATGTCAGTCAATAAAAGTCAAATCGCACAGCTGAACAGTATCAATCAGGTGCATCATAAATATGCGCATCATCTCTTGAATGCTCAGACCTCATCAAGTCATCATAACCCGGCGCACAGCCTGTCCTCATTGGCTATTCTGAGGCCGTGTTTGGTTTTGTTGTTATTTGCCTGGCTTATTTATTTATTTTCGCACCCCAGGGGACAACCCCCAAGTGCCCTTTAAGGCCATGATTTATACAAGACAGACATTGTCCTTGCAAGCCTGGCAGATAGTTTAACAAAATTGAATGAGATCAAATTTAATGCAACCTCCATTGGGGTTGGCCACATTATTTTGAAGTGCTTCATTACAATGGAAGGGAAGGCTGGGTGTCTTCATTTGGGACACTGGAGACCTCAATTCATCACATTCAATAAAGAACTGGAGCCGTGCCACAACACGCGGAGCAACTGTAACAAGTGCAAACAGAAGCACTCACTTGCGTATTGATTGCTTTTACTTGGGAAACAATGCAGAAGGGCTGAATCACAGATGTAAGGAACTGTCGCATTTAAATATGCTGGAGACGGAATAAGGCATGTTAGGGGCTACTTTAAATTAAAGACTTCATGACTATCTACGCTAATGTCAGGCTAAAGTTGTCAGTATCCATCATAGGTGTGCTTACCAAAGATTTACCATGAAGTTACCATCACGGCTCCCTGAACAAGAAAGTACTGATAAAGTTTTCTAAAGCCGTAGTACTAATGAACATTCACAAATGACATAGAAAAGCAGTGTAGTTTGATCTACAGCTCTTGACGTTTAGTTTTACACAGACTTTGTGAAGTTTGTTTATAAACTAATTGCGCGACGATAGCATGCTTATGATTGCTTGCGGCGTGTCCTGCATTATCCAGTTTATGATTCCCCAATCAGACGATTCCTAAGCCACTATAAATACCCTAAGTTCCACATCACAGCCATCTTCATTTTGAAGAATCCCCCCTTCCATCCCTACTCCTCCTCCTTTCCTAGATGGGTGGCACGGTGGCCCAGTGGTTAGCACTGTTGCCTCACAGCAAGAATGACAACAGTTCTAGTCCTTACCAAGCCAGTCTATGTTTCTGTGTGGAGTTTGCATGTTCTCCCCGTGTTCACGTGGGTTTCCTCCGGCTGCTCCGGTTTCCCCCACAAGTCCAAAGACATGCGCTATAGGTGAATTGCGTAAGCTAAAATTGTCCGTGGTGTATGTGTGTGAATGGCAGTTCATTCTGCTCTGGTGACCCCTGATTAATTAAGGGACTAAGCTGAAAATAAAATGAATGATGATAATAATATAAGCATACTATTAGACCTAAAAGTTGGTCTAAAGTCAATGGTGGATATTTTTTATTTATTTAAAGAGCACATTAGTGATAAGTTGGTTTAAACTGTGCATACGCATTGCTTACTGCACACGCAGGGGATGCGCCGCAGCAAATATCTTTAAGAATTACAAGACTATTATAGTCCGCATAAATGTTAAAATCACTACCTCCTCCTTGCCTTCACCTCAGTTGGGTTTGGTGCAGTCCGACTCAATCTGTAGATGGTCTGCTGCCTTTAATTTTGTGGACCAGCAGATCTGTTTCCTCACTAAGTCCATCATGTAAATGGGGAATCTGCCATGGTGCGACCACAACTTACTCTTAAAGTAAATGTGAGATGAGACTCTGATTGGTTTACTGCATGTTACACCCAAAACACACCTGTGACTCATCATGAGAATATGGACAACCCTTTTCGACCATGCGCTTGGTTCAACGATCGTTTTTCCCATCCATAAAATAGCAAAGTGGATTCAGACACATCCCATAGTGCACCTGTGCTTAGTTTAACGATTGTTTTCCAATTTTTAAAATGGCAAAAGTGGATTTAGTCACGCCCTAAGTGCACCTGCGCTTGGTTCGACAATCATTTTTCCCATCATTAAAGTAGCAAAAGTGGATTTAGACACGCCCTAAGTGCGTCTGCGCTTGGTTCGACAATCGTTTTTCCCATCATTAAAGTAGCAAAGGTGGATGCAGACACGATCTAAGTGCACCTGCGCTAATTTGACGACTATTTTTCCCATCCTTAAAAAGCAAAAGTGGATTCAGACACGCCCTAAGTCCCCTGCGCTGAGCCTTTTAGACCATGTGCCCAGATTGTAAAACAAACCAAATACATTCTAGGTTGGATATGTAAATAAGATGTTAGTTTGGTTTAAACCTTTGGACTGCTTTAAGCAACAGTTCAGTTTTTCACCATTAAAATAAACTGTTGAAGTACTGTGAATGAAACCCAGAGGATCCTAATGGAGCAACTGGTCTGACCACATGTGTCCCTCAAATATCCGCCATCTTGTTCGAAGCCAGATGTGACTATAATGTGAAGTCTGGGACTCTCTCTGCTAACCCCGATTCTTTCTCGGTCCTTTCTTGTTCTCCTTTTAAAAGACTGTTTTCATTGCCTCACCTCTTCATAACCTCACTTCTTCTTTCAGCATTTTTCAAAGTAAAGCCTGCTCTTTGTTTTCCCTCTTTTATCGTGTCCTATTAACTATCTCTCTAACTTGCGCTCCCCTCAGTATAATATCGCAGGCAGATGCTTGGAAGTCCCGAGAGAGATTCTGTAAAATAAAAGCCTTAATGAATCGTCCCAACTGTTTCCATGCTTAGCGCCAAACACATCTGCACTCTCTATCTCACGGTGATTCTCATTTCCTAACAGGTAACATTCATTATGTGCAGGACAAAAAAGGCTAAAGTATTTCAAAACACAATGTTTCTGGTGTTCGATGTATATTTTTACTATCTGACACAAAAGCAAACATCACTTTTTTATTTATTTATTTTTTACATTACTGTATATGTTAGAGGAAATATAAATTGACGATTAATGGAGAATAAAGAATGATGTTGGTCTGAAAATGCAAGTTGACAAATCTAAATGTAGTAATTATCTTTTGCATTGAACTGAAACCAACATTTTTGCTGATTGATTTTTTTTTTCCTGTAAAATCAATATTTAACTGCTCTTTTCTTTTAAAGGTGCAGTATGTAAGTTTGACACCCAGTGGTTGAACTAGGTATTGCACTCCTGGATCAAAACAAATGCAAGTGCAGGTTGGCAGATGGGGGACTGGAGCGAGTGATTAAAACTGTGTTGTAAATAAAAGCAACGGCACCCAATATTATATATATATATATATATATATATATATATATATATATATATATATATTAAAAGGAGTTTTTGTTCTAACCAACACCTCGAACTGATATATTAGAAACGGCTTCTATTTCCCACAGGTATACAACGGAAAACTGACAATGATCACCTCAGGTAAACCTCATGTGCTTTATTCAGTGTTAAATGCTAATAATGTAAGTTTGAATGCCATTTTATATAACATTTTTTGCCATATACTGAAAGCAGCAGCAGATAGTTCACCTCAGATCTTGACAATAAAATAAACCATTTGAAGTTGAACTTTAGAACTAAACACACTAGTGATTGAGCATGTACATTTCTTAATATTAAAGAGGGTTAATATGTATTAAATAGATTATAAACCTTACCACTTCGTGAGTGAGTGCATATTCTGTGCTTCTGTATGGCTGTATTAAAATTTTTGTCGTGTTTCGTCTGGTGCAAACAGCTAAAATGCTCATCACTGTGTATCTCATCACGAAGTGTGTTGTAATGTTTACGTTCGGAATATTTATATTATTTGCTAATTAATAACCTCATGTGGAATTGAATCTGCTTCTCATTTCGGAGTCTGCTTCTGTCCACTAGAGGTCGCATTTTGGTCACGGATGCATGCTTTGAGAGCTAATTCATTTCTAAATGAATGAATGAAATGCGTGCTTTTCGACCAAGGTAACCCGGGGTGCTGAAATATAATTGGCTACACTGGCAGTGGGCGGGTTATAATTACCAAAACAAAGACAGCGTTCCGGCACAGAAAACAAATTTTCAAAGCAGAATATCTGACTTAAGCATTGTTTTTCAGATAAACAAGAATGTTTCTTAAATATCTGCAAACATATTATGGTATTTTTATTCTTTAGAGGAGACAAAAACTGCGCTGTTTATTACTGGAGTTCACAGCTGCTCTGAAAAACCAAACCAAAAGTGCTGGACTTTTCTGCGAACTATAAAAGTGCTGGACTACTCCAGCGGACTATTCTGATTTGCTGGCCAAGGACATAAGTAATAAAACGACAAGTGAGTATTACGAGAGGGGTATAATAATATAATATACTGGTTTAACTTGTTTTCAGGATTAAATGAAATTGTTAGTTTCATTGTAACAGTCTAGCCTATAGTGTAATAATCTTGTTTCGGCAATCGTTTGGAGTTTTACATTTTAAAGGTTAAATATTTATTGCTGAATTACAAGTTCGGTTTTAGATTGGCCTCGTGAAAAAGAGAATGATTTCATATTCTCAGGGCCAGCGCGTCCAGAGGCGACCTAGGCTGCCACCTAGAGCGAAAGAATAGTGAGGGCTGCGTCCTCTCTAATATTAATTATTATTATTATTATTATTATTATTATTGGTAATAGTAATAAAAGCTACAAGGAGTAATAATTTCATTTGAAACTGCACACAGTAAGTAATAAATATTTAATAAATAAGTATTTAACAATTTTTTAATATTTAATAAATGCCGTCTTGATGAACAGAATAATTTGAATTAGATTTTTAAATAAAAGTACTAATAATAAAAAATAATAAAGTGACCCCAAACTTTTGACCGGTAATGTAGATCAGTGGGAGAGTTTAATAAATAATTTAATATGCATGTTGAATGTAATAGACGTTTGTTGATAGGTGGTGATTTGCGACCTCTTCTTGATCGGTCGCAAATCTTTTTAAATGCATTAAAGGGCAGCGCATATATTAGCCTTACCCTGGAGTTTGTTCACCCTCCGCCTATGGGCCGTGGTGGACGCATCTCTCTGTCTCGTGCTGAATCCAGTTGACCAATCACAACAGACTGGGTCATCGGACCAATCACAGCAGGTTAACCTCATGAAAAGGAGGGGTTTGGGAACAAATGAATTGAATTATATGGGAGTTGTTGGGATAATTAATTAAAATTAATTGCATATTATAAGACAATGAAAGTGTTTTTTTTTACCTTACATGTAAATCAGCCTGTTGTTGGAGACCCCCAAAACCAAAGTATGACCTTTTATAATGCAAAATAGGGGCTCTTTAATGTTAACAAACATGAACAAATACTATAATAAATGTATTGTGCATTGTTTGTTTTATGTTAGTCAGTGAATTAGCTAACATTAACTAATACAACCCTCTTTTAAGGTATTGCAGATTATTATTATTATTATTATTATTAATTAATTAATTTATTTATTCATTTATTACTCGCAGAGCTTTGTAATGTAACCGTTAATTGCGTATCTGCTGAGTTGGTGTTTCTGTGAGGGTTGTGTCTATAAGTGGAGCTCACAGCCCTTTGCTCTTTGGCTCTTGCGGCAAAGCAATCACAAACTAATTAGCAATTAATGTGTATCCTTACCGTCCTCCAGCCCAATGAGGGGTGGCTTTCACAGCAGAAGACGATGACTACCATCCTCTTATAAATTACCTTCACGTTGATTGATGTGTTCTCACAAGTTTTGTCATTGATGGTTGTTGCTTTTTTTTCGTCTATGTTTATTTCATTACGTTAAGCACAGTTATGGGTTTAATGGAAGTTTGGAGGAACAGGTGATGGGGCTAATTAGTCATTAGCAAAGAGTTTCAGGTCCCAAATGACAAGTGCATGCTTTACAAGGTCATAATTTGATTAAAGTGCCTGCGAGTGATAGGAGAGACAACCGCAGCATGATTAACTCGTCTCTGGCGTTGTGTGGACAACGCAGGGGAACTCTATCATGTGTGTGTTGATGTCCATGTGCAGCACTTTAGAGGTGACTGAATTACAGTGTTACACCTCAAGATATACAGTTGAAGTCATAATTATTGTGATTTTTTTTTCAATTATTTCCCAAATGATGTTTACTTGAGCAAGGATTTTTTTACAGTATTTCCTATGATATTTTTTCATCTGGAGAAATTTGTATTCGCTTTATTTTGGCTTGGATGAAAAGTAGGTTTTAATTTTTTGAAAACAATTTTAAGGTCAATATTATTAGCCCCCTTAAGCAATATTTATTTACGATTGTCTACAGAGCAAATCATCGTTATTCAATGATTGCCTAATTACCATAACTTGCCTAATTAACCTGGTTAACTTAGTTAAGCCTTTAAATGTCACTCAAAGCAGAATACTAGTATCCTGAAAAATATCTAGTCTAATATTATACTGTCATCATGGCAAAGATAAAAGAAATCCGTTATTAGAAATGAGTTATTAAAACTTTTATGTTTAGAAATGTGTTGAAAAGTCTTCTCTTATGAATATAAATTGGGGAAAAAATATGCAGGGGGGCTAATACTTCTAACCGGCAGCTATCTCTCTGCGACTCTCACATGGTCGCACACTGAAGCTAAGCAGGCCTAAAAGCTAGTTTGCTGCCGGAAGTGGTGTTAGTGGGACCAGCAGGGGACGCTCAACCTGTGGTCTGTGTGGGTCCTAATGCCCCAGTATATTGATGGGGACGTCTTCAGATGAGACATAAACCGAGGTCCCGACTCTCTGGTCATTAAAATCCAAGGATGTCCTTCAAAAACAAAGAGTATGGGTTTAACCCCAGTATCCTGCCATCGGTGTGTATGCTGCACACCGGTGGTGGATGAGGAGATTCCCCCCAAAAAATGTATAAAGCACTTTGAGTGTCCAGGAAAGCACTACATAAATGTAAGGAATTATTATTATTATTATTATTATTATTATTATATTATTATTATTATTTTATGACGAACAGTAGGTGAATTATGTAAAGGGTAAATTTACAGGGGGAAAAAATTCAGTAATTTATTAACTTTAATGCAGAGGTGAAGATTTAGCATGGACGGAGGGGATGTGTCCCCACCAATATCCAACGACTACTGAAATGTCCCCACAAATATTTTAATTTACTAAAAAAAAACACACACTGTTAATATTAACCTGGAGACAGGGTTAAATCCAGCCTGATCTCACAAGGAAACGTAACTATTTTACGTTTTGTCAGTTTAGTGGTTAAGTTGGACGAATTCATACAAGTTCAGTCGTATGATAATGTATGATTTAAAAAAAAGGTGTGGCACCAATCCCCACCTCTAAACCCAACCATCATTGGGGGATGAGCAAATCGTACTAAATTGTACGGATGGGATGGTACAAATTCATATAAATTAGCCACTAAATCAAAACGTTATGAATTAATCATGTTGGATAAATCACATTCTCTACTCGAGTCGTTCTGCCCCAAAACTCAAGTGAACATTGTGATTGACTGTGCCTTTCCCTGCTGTCCTGTGAGAGGCTGTAGCTACGTTCAAAACTGCGCAGAGGAATTTTCTCGTGCAATAATAGGATAATAGGATGTGTGAGGTGCGTGACACACAAGTGAGGATGGTGGCAGCAAAAAATAAATAAAAAGGCGGACATGAGGAGCTTTTAAAAAAAAAAAAAAGAAACCGTGTACACCACAAACTCAAGTTTGCTACTGAATGAGTCCATCATAATAATGTTAACATTAATGCTAGTTCTTTTTTCCCACTTTGACAGACAATCTAAAATTATGGCAGGCTGGTATAGTCAATAAATAATACACTTCATGACAAAAGTCTTGTCGTCGATCCTAGTTGTAAGAGCAACAAATAATAACTTGACTTCTAGTTGATCATGTGCAAAGTGGCAGAAGGTCGATTTTTTTTTTTTTTTTTTTTTTTCCAATGGATCATCTGTTGAACTGCATCCCAATCATCAAAAATACTGCAGAAGACCTACTGGAACCAGCATGGACCTAAGATTCTCATAGAAATCAGTCAAGTTTGGTGAATGAAAAATCATGGTTTGGGGCTACATTTATTATGGGGGTGTGTGAGAGATCTGCAGAGTGGATGGCAACATCAACAGCCTGAGGTATCAAGACATTTGTGCTGCCCATTACATTACAAACCACAGGAGAGGGCAAATTCTCCTGCAGGATAGCGCTCCGTCTCATACTTCAGCCTCCACATTAAAACTCCTGAAAGCAAAGAAGGTCAAGGAGCTCCAGGATTGGCCACCCAGTCCCAGTCACATAAACATTATTGAGCATGTCTGGAGTAAGTTGAAGGAGGAGGCACTGAAGATGAATCCTGCAAGAACGCTTTCTTCGCCATTCCAGATGACTTTATTAATCAGTGATTTGAGTCATTGCAGAGATGTATGGATGCAGTCCTCCAAGATCATGATGGAGTCAGACACAATATTCATTCTGTTTCCACTGCAGCATGACTTTATATTCTATACTGGACATCATTTCTGTTCAGTGACAATACTTTTGTCTTAGCAAAGTCAGGCCTTACTATCTTAATTAAATCATTAAAAATTAAGCCATGATCGTATTTTATTTTGGTATAATAAGCGTAATCTAGAGGCCTTTGCCTTTCATATTAGCCACTTCTGACACCAAATGATCAACTAGAATCACATTATTATTTGTTGTAAAAGTTGAAATAATATGATCCCTGTCAGTTCTCCCAATCTCTCAGAGTAGGCAAGCATGTCGCATTACAATTGAACCTATTTGTCAGCAAAACTACACCCTATGCTCTATCTACTTTTATTAATACTGATGTATGAGACATACATAAAAAAACAAAGTCTGTATTAAACTCTCTCTTTGTCAGTTATTAAGTGAAGTTTCACAAACTAATTTCGAGAGGAGCATGTGATCTGATTGACTACAGCTGATCCTCATTGCTAATCATTAGCTAACCTATCAGATCATTCTAAAACTACTCTAAATATCCTGCCTAAGCTTCATTCCTTATCTTCGTTTTTGGGAAACCCCCCCCATCCTTCCCTTCTCCCCTTCTCCTCTTTTCATGATCGGGCAACACGGTGGCTCAGTGGTTAGCACTGCTGCCTCGCAGTAAGTAGGGCCACAGGTTCAAGTTCTAATTGAGCCAGTCGGCACTCCCTGCGTGGAGTTTGCATGTTCTCCCTGTGTTTGCATGGGTTTTCTCCGGGTCCTCCGGTTTCCTCCACAGTCTAAAAACATGTACATAAGTGAATCGTAATAACAGTCATAAGCACTTAACGCATACATGGCAAAAAGGGGGCACTCGAGAAACACCTGATCTCGTATCCCTCCTAATGCTCATTGACAGCAGGGCGGGAACCTTGGGCTCATCTATCTCCGAGCTCAGGGTTCTCTCCCGGGACAGCATGCCAAACCTGCTATTATAGTCCAGCATTATCTAAGTGTGAACTCTTGAAACATTTTTATATGGTTCAAAAGTCCCCACCAATGTCAAGAGCAAACCTACACCCTTGATTTAATGACATTCCTAATTCATAGTCTTTCCTTGCTAAAAAGTACACTTCAGGAGATTTTTGAGGTATAATTAATTTTAAAGTCATAATGGAAACATTATACACTGTAAAAAAATGCTGTCCCAACAAAAATCGATTAAGTTAACTTAATTGTTTAACATATTTAAGTGGATTGAACATAAAACAATTAAGTTATCCCCAAAACCCCTCAAGAGTTCGTCATTTTAAATAATATTTTGAGTTTATGATCTGTTTGCATGATCTCTACATGATGCTGTTTATTTATTTATTTATTTTGCTAAATATGTTACTTTTTCCCCAAGGCTATGTTGCTGATGCCGCCTGATTAGCTTTGCATGTAACGTTCTGTTATTCCAGAGATGCATCCTTATCTCCAAGTAATGCTGTACATTTTTCTTTTGTCAGGTGAAGTAGCCTTGAGGCCCCAACACTAATCACTGTCAGCGTCTCGCCTTCATCTGCTGAAGTGCAGCGGCTCTGTTTACGCAGGTTGCCAAAAACACTGACGAGTGTTTCTCTCACTGAGGGACTGGGAGTGAACGGCTGGCAGACTGGTGAATATGAGCAGACCCTGATGTATGGCTCCCGTCTGATCGATAAACAGCTGAAGCCCCCTCCGCTCTCCTGACCTCCCTTGTTCCTCTCTCTCTCTCTCAACCATCCCTTTCATGCCAGACTTTTTCGACTTAAACTGTCAAAGCGCTTGGATGAAATGTGCTCGCCGGCTTTTAGACAGAAACCAAAGCTAAACATTGCAGCCATTGAAGGCATTCGTACGCTTGAGAAGAAGCTATACACTTCCTTGCATAGCATGTACACTGAAAAAAATATTTACTATTTTTTTTTTTCAGGGTAAGTGGCTGCAAACAATTTATATGGCTGATTTTAAACAACGAACGTTACTACGTTTAAATTTGTTGCAATTCAGGCCATGTAAATTGTTTGCAACCACTTGCCTTTAAAACATTTAGTAAATCCAGTGCATAGTTTTTTCAGTGTGCTGTCTGAACTACATATGTTTCTGAGGGTGCTTTAGAGGCCCCTACAATACCTTTACAGTCATCTAAAGGTGAAAAACATTTCTATTTTTTTAACAAAATCCATTACGATCTCTTTTCTCAAGCCATGCTCGCTCTTCAGGATTTCAGTCACAGTTTGGTCGACTGAGACAAATTGGGAAATCCTAAAAGATTCCTAGGCTAAAGTCTTTGAACATTAGTTTGACACGTTCACAGACATCTGCTTAATGGCTGTTGCGATCAGATTTTTTCCTCCAATGAAGTTCTGGCACTGTCAGAAGATTTCACACTTGCCTTGCAGGCTGTTGGAGAACACTCCCTGTAATTCCTACGCGAACTACAAATCTCATTATGCCCTGCACTCACACACCAATTCCAGATCACGCTTTGATGAACACACAGCTGAAACTGTTCAGAACTAATCAGGAGTGTATTTCCAAAAACAATCGTTCGTCAAAAGTTCTGTCATAACAAACATAGTTTGTTGATTTGGTGTTTCACAAATCCGTCGCTCCAAAGAACATTCACAAACTGCGTCGCAAACTTGTACACTTGCAAGTGCACCTGTTGAGTTGTAGTTAGAAGCATAGTTCCTGGCTGTGTTCTACTCCCAGTTATCCCCCTTGAGCCCTATTCATTTAAAACGTTTCAACAATCATTTTTCTTACATGCAATTAGCTTTCAAAGTATTTTTTACAGTTCTGTTTGAGCGATCTTCAAATTGACATTTGCGCTCCCTTCATAGTGCACTTTGAAATCATTTATGCCATTTTAAATGCAGCCGTGGATCATGATGAAAGCTATAGGTGACCTATGTATCATGGAATCTACCTTAAGTCTCCATAGCTTGTAAAATCAAAAATATTGGTTACGTAAATAGTTTTTATTTATAGTAGCCTAGGCTTTTTATTAGAAATGTATATTGTACTGTATTGTACTACTGTACTAGAACATTGCTGCAGTGGTTTCAATGTGTGAAAGTTGTAAAAAGACTACCTGTGTGTGTATGTGTGTGTGTGGTGTGTGTGTGTATATATATGTATATATATGTGTATATATGTATATATATATATATATATATAATATATATATATATAGTATATGTATATATATGTATATATATATGGTTATATATATATGTATATATATATGTAATATATATAGTATATATATATGTATATATATGTATATATGTATTATATGTATAGATTGTATGTATTATGTATATATGTATGTATATATGTATATATGTATTAATATGTATTATGTATATATAATTATATATGTATATATGTATATATATGTATATATATGTATATATGTATGTATGTATATATATTATTATATATATATATATATATATATATATATATATATATATATATATATATATATATATACACACTTAACTGCAATGCTCCTGTCTATCCCTGTCTTATACCCTGCCTGTCTGATGATTCAGGTAGGGGACAAATTGAGGTTGAGGCAGAGGAAAGTCAGGATCAGAAGACAGAAGATCATGACGCAGATGTAGAACCATTACTTTGTAATGTCACAAATAAAAGTGATATTCATTGGCGTCACACCCCCTTACCCCCAGTACAGACTACATGGTAAGTCCTTCCACTGACCACTCCTGAGCCACTAACACCATATGGCTACTTCAAGCAGTATGTTCCAAGTGAGATGTTTGAGCTGATGAGCACAATGACCAATATATATGTGGAACAAAAGGCAAGTCAAGGGTTACAAACATGCCTCAGCTTCTGAGATTGAAGTCCTTGTTGGGCTACATATGGTGATGGCGTGCTTTGTATTCCTAGAGTGAGAATGTACTGGTCCTCCAGAATCAATATTGGAATTTTCAAGGATACCATTGTCTCGAGGATCGTTTTTTTCAACTCCGCTCCAACCTGCATGCTGTGAACAACTATTAGAGGCCTCATAGAAGTACAACTGTTTGGACTTGATGTCCACTACAATGGACAAAAAAAATACACCTAAAGAGTGATGAATTTTTTTATAATAATTTGATCTCATTAATGGGAACAGTGAAAATATACTTTACATTTTTATGAAATTTGGAACATAATTCAGGTCTGAAGGGGTTAATAAATGGGAATTTCAGATTCAACCCTTGTTGCCACATCCAAATCATTACACTGCAGCGTGACAACAGCTGTCAGGAGCACCAAAAAGAACCAATAGGAGTGCCGAATCTGATGACGCAATCCGCACACAACTTTAAACCACTGCGGTTTGGAAATGTCTAAACTGTTTTTGTCTTCTTGGTTTTCTTAAGGCAGGCTGTGTGCAAAATTGCAGGCACATTGTTTGTTTGCTGTGAGGTATCATTTCAGAACACAGGATAGTGAAAGTGTCACGGATAGATGATGTCAAACCCCATGTGACACGGGAAACCATGTTCATGCAGTCTGACATTTTACAATCATTTAGGATTATTAAAATTTGATAGATGTGTATATACTGTATAACACCTATACACACTCCCTCATTCACACACACACTCGTACACTACAGCCTAATTAGTCCCAATGTCCATCCCAACTGCTAATTATTTACTTATTTATAGCTTATATGTTAGTAGTTGGTTTAGGTATTGGGTAGGGTAGATTTAGGAATAAGATCACACTTTAACAAGTGCCAGTAAACAGTTAATATCTTTAAGTCCACATGAACCGGAAACTGCGGCCATTTTTATTTTTCATATTGCGAAGCAGTTCCTAGAGAAACAGAATATTACATGAGAAAACAGTGGGCGTGGCTTGTTTTATCCTACTGCGAGCTGATTGGTTGTTGCAGGCATTTCATTCAGAAAGATTGGGAAAAAGGTTTGTGGAGAGTTATTACAGACAGACTCCTCCTCCTCACCATTTCTGTGTGTTGTCAAAACTGACAGTTGGAGGGGGCGTGGTTAAGATGTAGCCACGCCTACTACCCTCAGACAGACCTAATCTGAGAATTTAACTGAAAGCACACAGGAAGTGCATTTTCAGATTTCAATTAAAGATTACAAGGTCCAAACATTTGTTTTCTTAATGACATGCACAGATGAATTGTTCAGCACAAAACTAGCAATGTGAGCTAACAAAATCATATAGTTAGATTTGATTTTGATTTCATTTTTACTTTAATATTAGGCAGGTAATAAGGCATTAGTTAATAAGTGTGAATAGAAGTGTAACCAAGAATGTAGAGCTTTCATTTTTTTTTTTTTTGCCAATATCGCACACACATAACAAAGCATGTGACAATTACCAATCCCAAGCGCTGAACTCTGCAGACAGGTGAAATATAAATGTCTCATTTGTATATGCTGACAGACTCGGCCTCTGTGCCGAACTCACTTTCCAGCAGCTGAGTGATGAGCCGTACAGAGACGTCCTCATCCATTTTTAATGGATCCAGTGTAGTCGCATGTGAGACGTGAGGTCAGTTCAGACGGGTCACAGCGCTTTCACACACCGCTACCGCAGCAAACGCACATCTCATTACCTTCCCCAAATAAACCCTGTGTGCTATGGAGCCAGATCAGTCTCAAAATAATACATTTACAAAAGAAAATTCATACACATTACAGAATTTAATTTGTAAATTCAAAAACGCAACTCCTAACTACACAAATCCAATTCATAAATACACACAAGGCAATTTTGTAAATTCAAACACAGTTTGAAAATACGCAAGTCCAATTCATAAATTCAAAACTCTATTCATAAATACACAAAACAATTTGTAAATTCAAAACACAATTCATAAATTTCAAAATTCAATTCATAAGTTCAAAACACAATTCATAAATACACAAAACACAATTTGTAAATACCAAACGGTTCATAAATATGCAAAATACAGTTCATAAATTCAAAACTATCCATAAATACACAACACAATTCATAAATACACAAACACAATTTGTAAATTCAAAACACAATTTGTAAATTCAAAACAATTCACGTACACAAAATAGTTAGTAAATTGAAAGGAATTCATAAATATACAAAATACAATTCATAAGAACACAAATCCAATTCATAAATTCAAAACACAATTCATAAATACCCAAAACAATTCATAAGTTCAAACACAATTCATAAATACACAAAACACAATTTGTAAATACCAAACAGTTCATAAATATGCAAAATACAATTCATAAATTCAAACTATCCATAAATACACAAAACACAATTTATAAATACACAAAACACAATTTGTAAATTCAAAACACAATTTGTAAATTCAAAACAATTCACGTACACAAAATAATTTGTAAATTCAAAGGAATTCATAAATACACAAAATACAATTCATAAATACACAAATCCAATTCATAAATTCAAAACACAATTCACAAAACACAATTCGTAAAATCAAAACAAAAAGAAAAAATTTGCAAATCCAATTCGTAAATTCAAAACAATTCATAAATACGCAAAATACAATTTGTAAATTTAAAACACAATTCATAAATACCCGAAACAAAATTCGTAAATTCAAAACACAATTTTTAAATTCAAAGACGCAATTCGTAAATACAGAAATCCAATTAGCAAATTCAAAACGCAATTCATAAATGCACAGAACACAGTTTGTAAATTCAAAAAATTCATAAATTCAAAACTATTTATAAATACACAAAATACAATTCGTAAATTCAAAACGCAATTCATAAATACACAAAACGCAATTTGTAATTTCAAAACACAATTCATAAATACACAACACAATTAATAAATTTGTATTCAAAGCAATTCATAAATATGCAAATTCAATTCGTAAATTCAAAACAATTCATAAATATTCAAAACACCATTTGTAAATTCAAAACAAACTCATAAATACACAACACAATTCATAAATGTGCAAAACACAATTCATAAATTCAAAACACAATTTGTGAATTCAAAAACGCAATTCGTAAATACAGAAATCCAATTAGCAAATTCAAAACGCAATTCATAAATGCACAACACAGTTCGTAAATTTAAAACACAATTCATAAATTCAAAACTATTTATGAATACACAAAATAAAATTTGTAAATTCAAAACGCAATTTATAAATTCAAAACTATTCATGAATACACAAAATACAATTCGTAAATTTAAAACACAATTCATAAATACACAACACAATTAATAAATTTGTATATTCAAAGCAATTCATAAATATGCAAATTCAATGAGTAAATTCTAAACAATTCATAAATATTCAAAACACAATTCATAAATGTGCAAAACACAATTTGTAAATGTACACATCCAATTCATTTGGGGAAATATTTATGATTTTTACTTGTGAAATCACAAATTCTGTTCTGAATTTACGAATTGAAATAGCATATTTATGAACTATTTTTTTAATTTCCGAATTTGATTGGCATGCTTATGAGTTATGTTTTGAATTTATGAATTGGATTTGCATATTTATGAGTTATGTTTTGAATTTATGAATTGGATTTGCATATTTATGAGTTATGTTTTGAATTTACAAATTATGAGTTATGTTTTGAATTTACGAATTGGATTTGCATATTTATGAGTTATGTTTTGAGTTTACGAATTGGATTTGCATATTTGAATTATGTTTTGAATTTATGAATTGGATTTGCATATTTATGAGTTATGTTTTGAATTTACGAATTATGAGTTATGTTTTGAATTTACGAATTGGATTTGCATATTTATGAGTTATGTTTTGAGTTTACGAATTGGATTTGCATATTTATGAATTATGTTTTGAATTTATGAATTGGATTTGCATATTTATGAATTATGTTTTGAGTTTACGAATTGGATTTTCATATTGAATTATGTTTTGAATTTATGAATTGGATTTGCATATTTATGAATTATGTTTTGAGTTTACGAATTGGATTTATATTTATGAGTTATGTTTTGAGTTTACGAATTGGATTTTCATATTTATGAGTTATGTTTTGAGTTTACGAATTGGATTTGCATATTTATGAGTTATGTTTTGAGTTTACGAATTGGATTTGCATATTTATGAATTATGTTTTTAATTTACGAATTGGATTTGCATATTTATGAATTATGTTTTGAATTTACGAATTGGATTTGCATATTTATGAATTATGTTTTGAATTTACGAATTGGATTTGCATATTTATGAATTATGTTTTGAATTTACGAATTGCATTTGCATATTTGTAATTATATTTTGAATTTGTGAATTGGATTTTGTAAATGTGAGTTGTGCTGTGTGTGTATGAGTTTTATATTTTGCAGATGTATTATTTTTGAGACTGATCTGGCTCCGTAGTGTGCCGTCTAAATTTAGGATCCTCAAATTTGCAAATCACCTCTCTCCAAGTGATTGTGGGTAATTTAAGGAAATGTGCCAATCGATCTAAGAGGAGGTATTTTTAGGTGGCGGTCCCACTGAAGAACAGGGGGTCTCTCGCTCTATCTCTCTCTCTCTCTCTTCTCTGGCAGCTTCTCATTTGTATTCACGCTTCCCTGTAGGACGCAATGGCTCCTTGTGGATGTCACTCGGTGCCACTTTAACAGATGAATATATCTGTGAGCTATGGTGCTAAAGCACTCAAACAGATGTAGAGCCGGCGTTTTAATTTCCTCACACACACACACACACACACACACACACACACACGTGCAAAGCGCGGGCACATACATCACAGGTGGAAATACGTGAGAGATATGAATGCAAACGGACTTGGTGTGGTAAAGCATAAATCTGAGGCTCGTCATATATGTGGACAGGCCTGTTTTTCTCTTATCTTATGAACTGCGGCAAATCTACTGCCTTTTTTATGTGGAAATGTGTCATATTTGTGCAGGTCTATTGGTAATGGCTGTGTGTGGGTTTCTGAAGCACATTTGTCATAAACGTGTGTGTTGATGAAGAGACAAAATGTAAAATACTGTTAAAAATGTTACAGAACAAATATGTAAACAGCTTAACAGTAATTTTTCGTAATATAAAGACTATTTTGAGGGATGTAAACAGAAACAATGGTCCCAACGTGTTTCCTGTTTTAAATTTTTCATTTCTATAGCTTCGGAGAATCCAGAAAAGAGCCACATATATTAATAAATAATGTTATGATGGCTGTTTTAACATTAAGTTATGATTGAATTGCCTATTGTTACAGTTATGAAGTAGTTTAATAACAAGCAGGAAATGTCTATGGGCCTCACTGAAATGGTCTATACGGTGAATTACCGTATTCAGTTCATTGAGCTTTCTCATCGCCACATGTTTTTGTTTGTGTTTCTGTCTGTGTAAAAAAGGTGCAATGTTTAGATTTTTTAACTTTTAAATGTTGTTGTATTGAAACTATAACTTAATGGAATACAGTAGCTTACCATAGAAGTTTGTTTTATGGTTTCTAATGTATTTTAATGGCAAAATTCTGGCAACCACAGCTACCCTTTTTACTGTCAATTTTACAGATTTTTTATTTTTTTACAGTGTAGGTTTATTTTAAAAGCAGTCTAGTCATATATGTGAAAGTCTTGGGTGCAGAATAAAGTACAATTTAAAAATGAAGTCAAATAAAAGATAAATAATAGCTAATTGTTTTCAGATTTACTGAAAACTATTTAAAAAATTATATATACTGTATATATATATAATTTTAAAAAGTATATTTAAAAAGGAGGCGTGGCACCTAACCCCACCCCTAAACTCAACCGTCATTGGTGGATGAGCAATCGTACTAAATTGTACGAATTAGATTGTACGAATTCATACGAATTATATGAATTAGCCACTAAATCAAAAAGTTACGAATTGCCGTGAGATTGTGTTGGATATTGCAGAATATCGCACGGCTATCAACCAATCAGATTCGAGAACCAGACAGAACTGTTATATAAATATATATATGTATATATTATATTTATATTATTTATTATTCCCCCCCCCCCACACACACACACAAGTGCAAAGCATGTGCACATACATCACAGGCAGAGGTACATGAGAGATATGGATGCAAACGGACTTGGTGCAGTAAAGCATTAATCTGAGGCTCAGCATATGTGGACGGGCCTGTTTTCCTCTTATCTTATGAACTGCGCCCAAATATACTGCCAGTTTGTGTTGTTGGAGAGACTTGGGTTAGTTGTGGCAACTTGTAATACTGTAAAAAATGGCCATGATTTTTACGATGAAAAACTTTAAAATTCGTACAAATTTGTGAAATGCTTAAATGTATTTTTTTTCTCAAAATCTACGGTACATTTATGAGCACTATCAAACTATGGCTGTATATCGGCACTGGAGGCGTGCGTTAGCTCACTGAGTGCGATTACGCTGAGTTTTTCTCCTCTAAGGGCCTATTATGCCGTCTCTGTTGCCATCTTATGGCAAAACATCAACCGTCTTTGCTCTAATCAACTACATTTTCGCCCAAAAAAGCCTCAAATGTACATTATGTTGTCCAACAGCTGCATATTTGTCAAACTGTAGTGAGTTTATTGATCTGCAGTCACTCAATGTGGGTGGAGTAATACAAAAGGGTAAAGAGGCTGTACGAGTGCTGATATTGCAGCCTGATCTCACGAGTTCAGTCGTATGAAATTGTACGATTTTAAAAAGGAGGCGTGGCACCTAACCCCACCCCTAAACTCAACTGTCATTGGTGACTGAGCAAATCGTACTAAATTGTACGAATTAGATCGTACGAATTCATACGAATTAGCCACTAAATCAAAAAATTACGAGTTGCCGTGAGATTGTGTTGGATATTGCAGAATATCGCACGGCTATCAACCAATCAGATTCGAGAACCAGACTTTCTCATGGTTTTTGGTTATGTTTTTGTCTTTGTAAAAAAAGTACAATGTCAATTAAAGAAATACAGCAGTTTACCATAAAATGTATACATTTCTTTTATGGCTTGTACTGTATTTTTAATGGTGAAATTCTGGCAACCATATATATATAATTTTTTTTTTATTTTTTTATTTTTATTTATTTATTTTTTCTATAATCAAAATATAATTTTATAATTAATAAATTTTACATTTTTTTAATATGTGAAACTCTATAAAAACTCTTATATAAAATAATAAATAATCTAAAACTGTTTTTTTTATTGTTATTGTTATTAAAAATACATTTCACTACAAAACAAAATTAAAAAAGTTAATTAAAAAAGCTACAAAAAATAAATCATTGAAATAAAATTACTTATTGCTAATATCTTTGGTTATTTTGGCTACAAAAATAAAAATGTGGCTCCCAAAAAACATGAGGTCATTGCCATGAAAACAAATTGATGAAAACGTTTTTTTTTTGTAAGATATAAAGGTCACAATTACTGTCCATGCATGTGTTGATTAATTTAATTACTGTGGTGGAAAAAGGTTTCCACAACATAGAAATGCGACTGAAAATGTAAGAAATATTCACTCAAAAAAAGGTTTTTGTTGCTTGTTCAAACTACTTATTTAAAATGAGCTGAAAAAACACAATTCTTCAGATTTTTGAGGGGACAACTTAATTGTTTTAAGTTCAATCCACTTATTTGTTAAGTTAACTTAATCGATTTATGTTGGGACAACATGAGTAAATTGTGTGTAACCCTGTATTTCCTACATTTTTACTATGTAACTGTATATTTCTGTTTTATTGGAAGAGCGGATTATATACCACATGTAATATTTAATACATTTTCTATTAAATTACATTAAGAACCAGTGACTTGCTTAAAAAGCAGCTCCAATGTAACAGAAACTCTTCCCTTGATGAACATCCCTAATATTGAGGCCCAAATCGCTGAACTGTGTATTATATGAAACATCTTAATGGCTAGAATCATTCATGAGAGACGACCGGAGAGCTTAACTTAATCCTGGAAATGCAATTAATATTCCACATACCTGTGTAATTATCAGAGCACTAAAATGCAAATATAACAGTCAGGCAGGCGGCGCAGCATATTTCAGCAAACGGCAGAAAACAAGATCATCCAGGGAGCCTGCGAAAGAGACTTACTCGGAGTGGAAAAAATAGACAAGCACGAGTCGTTTTCTCACCGAACGCTCTCAATGGTGTTGTAAAAAAATGAAGCACAAAAAGAAAGAAAAAACACACTCAAGCTGCTTCTATCCATTGACCAGCCAAAGGCACACAACTTTTTTTTTTTTTCTTCCCTCTCCCTGAACGCAATCATTTCAGAATTGATTTTCATGGCTGAGGGAGAAATAATGGGAATTCTTCTAATGTAGAAAATGTATGTGTTCCTTTTGGTTAACCAGTACAAACCATATTTCAGTCTTGTCAGAGAGGCTGGAGAAGAAATCTCTCATCCCAAGCTGAGGCTTTTTTTTTTTTTTGCTTTTGGTATGAGACAACTTATCATTTTCCCAAATCAATCACATGAAGTCTTGGAGCTGGAGAAAGGCCTGCGCTTTTACAGGTGCTCCACCTTCACACTGTATGTAGGTCAGCACAGTATCAGATGAAAATTCTGAGTTGACCATTGGATTGACAGGACGCTTTCACTCTTTAATGACATTTCATTGGAACCTTTCAACTACATTATGCTTTGTATTTTTAATATTTGATATTTATGGCCTTTAGGACTTCCATATGTGAAATACTAAAAATATGGAGCTTGACATGAAATGATTTTGGTTGGTTGTTGGTTGGTTAATTTAATTTGGAAGGTTGGTTGGTTGGTTGTTTAATTTGATTGGTTGGTTGATTGATTGATTTTGATTTAATTGGATTTGATTGGATGCTTTGGTTGGTTGATTGATTGATTTGATTGGTTAGTTGGTTGGTTGGTTTGATTTGATAGGTAGGTTGGTTGATTGATTTGGATGGTTGGTTGGTTAATTTAATTTGGAAGGTTAGTTGGTTGGTTAATTTAGTTCAGATGGTTGGTTGGTTGGTTGGTTAGTTGTTTAATTTGATTGGTTGGTTGGTTGTTATGATTGATTGATTTGATTGATTTAATTGGTTGATTTGGTTGGTTGGTTGGTTGGTTGGTTGGTTATGGGTTGGTTGGTTTGGTTGGTTTGGTTGGTTTGGTTTGATTTGATTTGATTGGTTGGTTGGTTGGTTGGTTGGTTGGTTGATTTGGATGGTTGGTTGGTTAATTTAATTCAGATGGTTGGTTGGCTGTTTAATTTAATTGGTTGGTTGGTTGATTGGTTGATTTGAGTGATTGATTTGATTTGATTTCATTTGATTTCATTTATTTCATTTGATTTATTTTGCATGCTTAGGTGGTTAATTTAATTAAAATGAATTTCATTTGGGTTGGTTGGTTGGTCGGTCAGTCGGTTTGTTTGATTTGACAGGTCAGTCAGTTTGTTTGGTTAGTGGTTTGATTTGATAGGTTGGTTGTGATTTTGATTTGATTTGGTTATGATTTGCTTGTTTGGTTGATTTTGTTGGTTTGATTTGATTTGATAGGTAGGTTGGTTTATTGATTTGGATGGTTGGTTGGTTAATTTAATTTGGAAGGTTAGTTGGTTGGTTAATTTAGTTCAGATGGTTGGTTGGTTGGTTAGTTGTTTAATTTGATTGGTTGGTTGGTTGATTTGATTTGATTGATTTGATTGATTTGATTGATTTGATTGATTTGATTGATTAATTGGTTGATTGGTTTTTGGTTTGGTTTGATTTGATAGGTAGGTTGGTTGGTTGGTTGGTTGGTGGGTTGATTTGGATGGTTGGTTGGTTAATTTAATTCAGAAGGTGGTTGGTTGATTTGAGTGGTTGATTTGATTTGATTTGATTGATTTGGTTGGTTGATTTATTTTGCATGCTTAGGTGGTTAATTTAATTATTTTATTAATTAAAATGAATTTCGTTTGGATTGGTTGGTGGTCGGTCGGTCGGTTTGTTTGATTTGATAGGTCAGTCGGTTTGTTTGGTTAGTTGGTTTGATTTGATAGGTTGGTTTGCTTGTTTGGTTGATTTGGTTGGTTTGATTTGATTTGAGAGGTAGGTTGGTTGGTTTGGTTGATCGCTTGTTTAGTTAATTTAATTGATTTAATATTAATTAGGTTGGGGTTGGTTGGTTGTCTGGGTGGTCGGTCATTTGGTTGATTGAGTTGATAGGTTGGTTGGTTCATTTATTTGGTAGGTTGGTTTGGTTGCTTTAAAGATTTGCTTGGTTGATTGATGCTTTGTTGATTTGCTTTGATTAGATTTTTTACATGTCAATAACCTCATGTTTTTGGAGCCACATCTTTATTTTTATAGCCAAAATAACCAGAGCTATTAGCAATAAGCCATGCTATTTTAATTGATTAAAATAACTAAATTATCTATTGATAATCGAATAAACCCTAACTTCAGTCCAGTTCAGCTTGAATTTTTTTATTTAGTTATATTTTATTTAATTATATTAAATAAATTACTTAATCTTGATCTTGAAATGTGCATCATTTTTAAATGAATCCAACAAAACCCTCTATTTACAGAATTCCTGGGTTTACATGGTACAATACTAAACCATGGATTAATTAGATTAGTATTTATATTTCAATCCACCATCCAGTATATTGAATTCTATTGAGCATTTAGGATATTGCATTGAAAAATACCCAAATATGAGCGAAATCTAAAAAGACACTTAAAGAATGTTTTTCAGTCTGATTATTTTATGTGATTTAAAACGTATGAGCACATAGAGACACATTGCTAAATGAACTGATCAATGTGCATTTTTCCTTGACATAATAACCTGTGATTTTATATAAGTGAAATGTGAATTAAATAAAGCCCTTATGTCTGACACAAACAATAATCTCTGAAATAAAAAGTATATGTGCTACACAGAAACATGTTGGCGAGATAAGAAAGTTTGAGTCTGTTTAGCTGAGCATATCGATCAATAGAGTCTTCTGTGGACACAGTCTTGGTTTCATTATTGAACTCTCCATTCACTGGTCTATTATCAATGGATAGGTGTCATAGGTTATTAATGATCAATCTTTTGACAGAATGAGACTATTGATTGGGGTTAGAAACTCCTACTTGTGGATCCTCCCGGTTCCTCTGTTATTTGCTTCAGTCTGCAGTAGAAAAGAGTCGCAACTTTTATTCATTTTCACAAAGAAAGTAGTGTCTATTTTCTTCCCATAGAATAAAAAGGATTGTTTTGAAGTGTGTTTTTGCTCACATGATTGCCAGTGGGATTCTGAATAACACCGGACATTGTACTTTCATATTGTGGACAAACTGAAACGTTTTTTCAGGAAATCTCTATACACAGAAGAAACTCAAGAAGGCTTTATTCAACATAAAGATGAGCAAATAAACAGTTTTGAGTTGACAATGAGATCTCCTATGTTATCTGCATCAAGTGTGCATCTCACAAATGTACACGTACTTACATTTCAATAGATGCTTGACGTATAAACAGTATTTAAGCTGCCTGATGTATTAGCGACACCTCAAACGTAAATGAAGTGCTTATGACAGACTTACAAATTAATTCTTACGAATACAAAATATTTTCACAGTGTAGGTTTATTTTGAAGTCAGTCTAGTCACATATGTTGAAGTCTTAAATAAAATAATAATAAATAAAATAAAATAAAACAGAAATAGTATTTTAATTGTTGCTGTGACTGAAATAGGGCCTTATATGTTTGTATCTCGAAACTAGTCTGAATTCCATTGAATTATATCTTTTATCTGTGTATATTTTAATATTAATAAATAAATCAGTTAAAAATCATCTAATAAAAAACAGCATTTTTCTAGGGAATTGGTGATATCGTAAGAAATATCGTTATTGTAATGCTCCAAACAAACAATATTGCATATATTTCCAGTATCGTGCAGCCCTACTGATATGTTACATGCAATTACCTACAATGAGACCAGGCTGTTTTTCTTTATTGGGGGTGTGAACATCTTCTTTAAGGAGATAAATGGTCATGACAGCCAACCAGTACAGAGAACTACTAATTAGCGGTGACATTCAGTGCTCTTTACATTTCTCAGCATACGTTTCCATTGCCTCGGGCTGTTTGTCAAAGAAAATCTAGGCCCAGAAGCAGCTCGACTAATGTTGCTCAAGCTTCACAACCCAGGCGCTCTGCAACCTCAGCTTTCCGACTCCTAATCTCAAACTGATATTTGCCCTGAGGCTCTATAGGATGATATAATAAAAGTAGGCCATAATTTGCACATGATTGCAATTAAGTGCAAAGTTTTAATCAGCAAAAGAGTCACCGTGTTCAGTGACGCCGGGGACTGCATACCTTTTGCAGTCCAGTTGGCGTTTTTAAGTACAAGCGATGATTTTTATTGTCAGCGCTCATATTTTGATTGTTGTTTTAATGACGTGTGAGCTGACATTATGGAGTACATCGCTCTCTGAGCAAAAAATTATTATACATGCATATTATGTAGTCTATATGTAGTATATATGTATGTATTATATTATATATATATATATTTAGATATACTGTAATATATATCACTGTATATATGTACGTGTGTGTGTGTGTGTGTGTGTGTATTATATACATATATACACACATATCAAGCCTTGGTATTTAAATGGCTGATTTTGATGACATTTTTCTAAAAACGTATGGCATTATTTGCTTCAATACTTGTGTTTTGCTGTGAAAATCCACAAGGTTTTCCATTTTGATCTTAAGAATCATTGGAATCATTTGGTGAATCATAACTAAATCCAGGAGGACTGATTTAGAAGATAATATTACCAATTACAAAACTGTGCAAAGCCTAACATGTATAACTGTTTTATTGTGTTTTCCAATGAAAAGCTGTTCAAATGAAAAGGTAGAGCAGAGAAACTCTTTTCCAGCAGCCCAATGACAGATTTAGGGAAGCGGTGACTGAATCCGAGAGGGAGGGGAAATGAGACATTGTTGGCATCAGGCGCCAAGTTGGATGACAACTGCGCCCTTTATCTGACAAGCACCCCCAAAAAATCCTTTTGGATTCAAAATGGGAGCTGTTATCAAATTGTGAAAAGCTGTAGTCTGGAAATATATCATATACAAGCAGCGAGCAGCTAAAAGGACACAGACGCTAGGCCCTGTCTGCTTCTTTCTCCCTCCACTTATTTTTACTCCATCTTGAGTGTTGGAAAAAGTATCACAACAGTTCACGATTACAGCCCCGAAAGGTTACCGCCAGAGTTATTTCTTTCCTAAAGTTAAACTTCTGAAATGTGTGTGTGCGGCTCAGCCAATACTGACAAGTGACAGCTGCCAAATTGTTCGGCTCCTCCGAGATAGTTCTTAAGCTAGCATATTGGGTACAGTCTTATCTTCACCATGTCTTTCAGTCTAATAGCCTCTTGCATTCGCTTTTTTTTTTTCGTGTTAAAGCTTTACTGCCTTTGAGCTGTCAGGGTCGTCCTCTTTTCACAAGTTCAAAAGTTCAGCGAGTTGTTGGAGATCAATTCAAGCGCTTGGTAAATAAACCCACACCACAGTTATTATATACTCGCCGTCAGATGATATTTAAAAGCGCCAAATCATTCCACTGCCCCAAATTGATATCTTTGTTGTTGGGTTAAAAAATGATTTGCCGCACAAAGCTGAATATGGATCTCCACAATGGATGACGAGTCGTCTGCCGCTGGTCCTGAAACGTTTAATTTTCTGGCGACAGGCTTTTTGTTGTTTACGAGGCTCAGCGTGGACACAATGCTGCATCATCTACATTCAAATGAGATCAGTTATCGTTATGACTAATGCTGCCTAATTATGGCCTCTTTTAGTGTTAGGGTTTGAAAATTAGGACAGCGAAATTGACGTTTAAAGTAGTAAGGAAACACTGCGTTTACTGCGCATGAAAACACATCACAGTGTAAACTATCTGTTAATTAAGTTTCCACATTTAGGTGTTTTTACATTTATTTACGTTTCGGAGTTAAATTACGGAAACTGGATCTCTGCTCTGTTGACTTTTGATGCTGAAAATTCAACTCTAAAGTTTAACAAAGTGACTCGTATCAAAGAGTATAGAATACACAAGACATTCACTCATATAGTTTTGAATAGGGAAAAGTGTAACGGTCAATATGGTTAGATTAGATGATTAGATTCAACTTTATTGTCATTACACATGTACAAGTACAAGGCAACGAAATGCAGTTTAGGTCTAACCAGCAGTGCAATATCAGCAAGTGCAGGATACAGGTATAAGTTATAAAGTGCAGTTATAGAAAAATATGGTAAATATTTACAGATGGATGTACTATCAACATTATATACAGTTGTATTAGCTATGAACAGATTTACAATAAAAGAATATATGTACAGGATACTATTATAGCAGAAGTGTGCAGATAGATAAACATAATTAAATCTCCATGTGCAGTGGGTATGTCAGTTCAAGTAAATGAATCAGTGCAATGAATATGTGCAAACTTTAAATGTGCAAATGTTAAATAGTGCAGTGATTGTCAGGAGTATAAAGTTAGAGGAGTGTGGGGGTGTATTGGGGGGGCAAAGAGTCAGTGAGGGGCAGATTTCAAAAGGAAGACAGCTCTGGGGAAAAAGCTGTTCCTCAGTCTGCTGGTTTTTGTCCGGGGGAGCCTGAAGCGCCTGCCGGAAGGCAGGAGAGAAAACAGTCTGTGAGCAGGGTGAGAGGAGTCCTTAAGAATACTGCGTGCTCGGCGCAGACAGTGTTTCTTTTGGATATCCTCTATGGCTGGCAGTGTAGTCCCTGTGTTTTCACCACCCGCTGCAGTGCCTTACGCTCAGCAACAGAGCAGCTTCCATGCCAGACCGTGACGCAGTTGGTCAGGATGCTTTCTATTGTGCAGCGGTAGAAGTTCACGGCTGACGGCTGATGAAAGCTGGTTCTTCTTAAGTTGCCCAAGAAGAATAGGCGCTGGTGAGCCTTCTTGACCAGGCTGGAGGTGTTTGGTGGTCCAGGAAAGGTCCTTTGAGATGTGGGTCCCCAGGAACTTGAAGGATGAGACAGGCTCTGGTGAATGAAGCCCCGCCTACTAGTATGGGAGCCAATCAGCGATCGCTGTAGACTGGCGCTTCTCCAGGGGAGAAGCTCAGACCAGTGCTTTACCACAGGTTTTGTGGTCAACAAACACATTGGTATCTCAGCGAATACTTGCTTCACAGACATAAGAAATAATCCACATAAAGCCTGAAACCTGTGTATTTAAATGTACCAACTACACTTGAAAACAAAAGTTTTTTGCTTTTGTAATCTGTATCAACCGAATACAAGGTGCAGTCCATCCTGTCAAACGCACATCACATGACTGGAACTACTCAAACGCTCTCAAACTTGTGAACAAAGAGTCGCTGTCATTTCTGTTGGATTCACCATCAAGACCAAGTTGTGGATCTTCCAAGAGCAGCGCGATCTGACGAAAGATTATCTAGAGGATGATCATGTGTAGAACGGCCATAAAATGAGGGTTGGTGCCGTGATCTCGTTCATTTCGAGTGTGCATGCGCATTAGCTTGGGCAACCTGAAAAAAAATGCAGATATTCGTTTGATTCAAACTTTTAGAAACTAAACTTCTGTGACAACTGTTGCATAATTTTATTGGTGGCTCCAAATATGAAATGTAATCGTAACCTTGGCAAACAGTTTTGGAGAATTTGATGTTTCCCCTATTCAGACAGAATGCCTGAGCGTTAATGCCCAAAACGCATTTCATAGCTGGTCCGCAGAGTGAAATGACTTTCCTTAAAGCATAGGTCTCAAACACTCGATCCCCGGAGGGCTGCAGCTCTGTCACATTTTTGCTCCAACCCTAATCAAACACAGCTGATCCAACTAATCAAGGTGTTTCTAATCAAGAATACTAGAAACTCTTAAGCAGGTTTGAGTTGGAGGTGGTTGGAGCTAAACAGCAGAGCCGTGGCCCTCCAGGAATGAGTTTGAGACATTGCCTTAATGACATTTTAGTAGTTAGAAATAATATAATGTATAAGAAGTAATATATAGAGAAATAAGTGTGTAAAATAGCAGAAATGTTCATTATAAGGTTTTTGTAGCATTATTTACAACAGGAAAACTGCTAATTTATGGGAAGTTTTTACAGTGTAGTTTTGGATATTAATGGAAATGAGTTCTGAGGGGGTGTGGATGCGCTTTTGTCTCACAGGGACCTACAGTAAGTTTGAATCTGAAGCCTCATTTATTAAAAGTTGCAAAACCGTGCAAATGTAAGCACACAAAAAAATCCAAAATCTTTCTGCAGCAAATTGGTTCAGATTACTGCCTTATTGATTTCTGCTATGTAATCTCAATAATATATAACAAAAGTTCACTACTAAAAGTCAAAATCACTTGAAAAAATACACTGACTTTGCCACAAGGATCTGTTGTGTACAGCTGAAGTTATGGTTTTTCCAAACCTTTCTAAAACATAGTTTAATAACTAATTTCTAATAAGCAATTAATTTTGTCTTTGCCATGATGACAGTGCTTTATTTTACTAGTTATTTTCCAAGATTCTAGTATTCAGCTTAAAGTGACATTTAAAGGCTTAATTAGGGTAATTAGGAAAGTTAGAATAATTCGGATTATAATAATAGGGATAATAAGGCAAGCTGACTTTAACAAGTTATTAATGTTTCTCGTAAATAGTCTGCATCTCCAAAATCCAAATTTAATATGGTACTCATGTTTTTTATTTCATTTGTGTGTACAGTTGAAGACCATTCATTTACTTTCCTTTGGCTTAGTCTCTGATTTATCACAGGTTGCCACAACAGAATGAACCGCCAACTATTCCAGCATATCTTTCATGCAGCGGATGCCCTTCCAAGTCCAATCCAGTTGGAAACAATTCAAGAGCAAATTATTATTAAATAAAGTGGATTTTTCCACAGTATTTCTTATTATATTTTTATATATAACTGGTGTGGTCAATATTATTAGCCTCTTTAATTGATTGATTGATTGATGGATTGATTGGGTTGGTTGGTTGGGTGATTGATTGATTGATTGATTGATTGATTGATTGATTGATTGATTGATTGATTGATTGATTGATTGATTGATTGATTGATTGATTGATTGATTGATTGATTGATTGATTGATTGATATTGGCTACAGAACAAACCACTGTCTAATCAACCTAACTTGCCTATTCAACCTAATTAAACTAAGCCCTTTAAATGTCACTTTAATCTGATACTAGTATTGTTCTAAATTAACTAGTAAAATATGATACACTGTCATCATGACAAAGGCAAAGAAATTAATTATTAGAAATGAGTTTATTAAAACTCCAAGATCCAAAACCTGTGAAGAGTGATGCCAACCATCAAGAACCTCAAGGACAATACATGCGAAGACATGATGCAACCATAGAGGACTTCTGGGAAGTCTCCATAATCCTGGACCAGGCCGTATCCTGAGCAGATGTGTTGTGGTCATGGAGGAGTGGAGAGTATGAGACTGATTCCCGAAAGACCCTGTGACAGACGAGACTTTGCACTGATCCTGTGGGCCAGCCTGAACACCCACCAATGACCTACTCACTTGAAGCTCTGCATAAGAAGTTTGGCCAGAGGAAAAATGGTTGTGCCCAACTGAGCCTGGTTTTCTCTGGAGGTATTTTCCTTCACTTTGGTCAATTGGTAAAGTTTGTTCCTTGCGACTGTGGAAGCTGCGCATTGATGGATTCTTCAACTCTGAAAACTGGACTGACCTAGTTTCAGTTTACTAGAACTTCTATGTTAAGTTGCATTGACACAATCTACACTGCAAGTAAAGATATAGAATAGAATAAAGATGAGTGAATTAAAACTATATACCTGCATGAACACATAGAGACTTTCTTTTAAAGTCTATTTGCTGTGTCTACATATACACTTTGAGCAGGTAGACAGATGGCTGAAAGTGATCGGGAATGACGTACTGCTGTCAAACGGGCTTAAACCCTGGAGTCCAGCTCCATCTGCACATGAAGAAAAAAAAAAAAGCAGAAGAAATGAACTTTGTCCAACAGGGGCTTGAGAAAGGAGTGTTCAGGCCGCCGCTCCTTTAATTGCTCTGTTCTCTCTCTGGACTGAAACTCATCCTCCAGTTGCTCTGCTGGAGAAAATGCCCAGAGGCCCTCGCTCTGTCCTCTTTACGTCACAAAAACCTTCACAGCGGAAGAAAAGGAAGTGTGTTTCCTGATGAAAGACTAAATGTGGCTCTGTGCCCACTTCACTAAATGCCAACTGCTACATACTGTTAGCTGAATGGTGGGAGGTCTGTGGATCTGCCTGCTTACAAACCTCACAGAGATGCTCTTGTGCACCATAAACTAGCACTGTGTTTTTATTTTTGCTCATTTAGTTTAAGGCAAGACACTGCAGGTTGATGGGGTAATACAATTAGCTAATATTTATGACCATACTTCCCCCGTTGACTGATTACAGTAAGAATTCCAAGAATTTTTGGTACACTGTACAAAGCCATTTAAAATGCAGCTATTTTTTACTATTTAAAAAAGTGAGGTAAACACTGTAGGTGTGTATAATTAGATCGTTGGTTCCGTAGGAATTTTTTTAGATTAGATTAGATTCAATTTATTGTCATCACACATGTACAAGTTCAAGGCAACGAAATGCAGGTAAATGGAACCCCCCGACCGTGCACAGACATCACAACTCCAGGGAGGGAAGAGGAATGGGTTTTAAACCACAGCGGTTCGAACTGTAGTTCTGCCGAATGACTAAAAAGATATCAGTATTGATGGTAAAAAAACTGTACATTCTAGTCAAACCATTCTTCTGCAATCTTATACCAAAAACGGAATAAGGGCAGTATTAATAGCTATAAATGTGGGAGAGCGTTGATATTATGTGATTGTATTGTAATGTAATATGGAGCAATTAAGTGTTGATGTTTAAATCAAAAGTAATTCACAAATACTTGATAATGAGATGATTTAATGACAATAACTTGCTATGGTTACTTAATTATGGTTGAATTAATACAAAATAACTGTATAAAATGATCAAATATGAAATGATTAAACATATGATATAAATTGTAGCCAGTTTAAATGTAAAATTAAAGTTATCAGAGGTAGAAGGAGAGACACAGGGGGGAGGGAGAGAGAGACAAAGAGAGCAGGCCAAGAAGTTAGCCTGATTGCAGTAGAGTCAGAGAAGATAGACTACAGAGGAGGAGAGGAGCAGAGGAGGAAAGCAGACCAGGAAAAGACCCAGAGCAGCGTTTTACCACCTATTTTGTATCTTTCTTGACCATGTGACTAAAGCCCAAATGCTGAGACATTTAAACTGACCGATCAACATGTGACCACATCGTAAAACCCCCAAGTCCTCGCACCAGGCCCTGATCTATCATTATCTTGCCTTGGAGTCAGTACGGACCTTCTTTGGTGAAAGACATGTTTTGTCATATAAAACCAATGCATATGATAATTTTCATTCCTACAGTTCTGACTCTTTTGTTCCTTGAATAGATTGATAATAAAATAAAATGTCCACACCTTTGAAAATAAAGTAGAATATTCCAATCCATGTATTGTCCATTGGGTCAAAAAAAGTAAACATCAAAATAAACAGAAACACATTCTAAAGTCCATCACTGTCAAAAGTTTGTTTGACCTTCTTCTACGCCGCCATGGTCATCGCATGAATATATTTTATAAAAAGGCTCCTACAAACCCACTGACCATAAAGTTAATTTTATTTCATTGTGGGTTTTTGAAAATGACCTTCCATGTAGTGTAACACAGCTCTGAGTGAAGTGAAATATCCAGCTAAGGCTTAAATCTAAAAGTGGACAGTTTTTTAAAACTATTGATTCATCTAAAAAAAAGAGTCGACTCATAGTGGTTAGATGAATCGTCTTCAAAACGAGTCTTTAGCCATTTTGGCGTGATGTGGCTTCGAAACATAAGCCCCGCCCAATTGTTGCATGCGCAAACCAGGTAAACCTGCGGCCCTGCCCACTAACCCAGCAGCAAATACAAACAGATCCTGAAGTCATCATGAGTCATGAAAGATGCTGTGCTTCCCTGGATATTATTGAAGTGTGATTATACTTTTATCTTTTAGGTTTATGCATATTTGACCCAGCATTGGGTTAAAACAACTCAGGATTTTTTTTAGAGTGTACATAACAGAATCAGTCTGGAATATTGAAATACCTGGATATTATTGGAAGTGTGATTATTGGATATTATTGGAAGTGTGATTATACTTTTTATCTTTAGGTTTATGCATATTTGACCCAGCATTGGGTTAAAACAACTAATTTTTTTTAAAGTGTACATCACAGAATCAGTCTGGAAGCGAGAAGAATGGATCACTTGTTTCAATGCAATATGGATCAACCCAACACTGGGTTTGTTTTTGTTTTTTATTACATTTTTAATTATAGATTTATCTTTTAGGTTTGTGCATATTGACTCAGCGTTGGGTTAAAACAGCTCAGGTTTTTTATACAGTGTACATATCAGTCTGGAGGCAGAATGGATAACTTGTTTAAACGTATATGGATACACCCAGCACTGGGTTATTTTTTAATTACATTTTTAATTATATTTTTAACTGTTGGGTTTGTTCATATTTGACCCGGCATTGGGGTTAAACAACTCAGGGTTTTCTACAGTGTACATAATTGAATCAGGCTGGAAGCGAGAAGAATGGATCACTTGTTTAAATGCAATATGGATCAACCCACCACTGGGTTATTTTTTTATTTCATTTTTAATTATATATTATTAACTGTTGGGTTTCTGCATATTTGACCCAGCATTGGGGATAAAACATATCAGGGTTTTCTATAGTGTACATAACAGAGTCAGTCTGGGTGTGAGCAGAATGAATCAGTTGTTTATAGTGTTTTATGCAATATGGATCAACCCAACACTGGGTTTTGTTTTTTAATGACGTTTTTAATTATATTTTTTTATATGTTTGTTTATATTTGACCCAGCATTGGGTTATAACAACTCGGGATTTCTTAGAGTGTACATAACAGAGTCAGTCTGGAAGTGAGCAGAATGGACAACTTGTTTGAATGCTATGTGGATCAACCCACCACTGGGTTATATATTTTTTTAATTACAGTTTTAACTATATTTTTAACTGTTGGGTTTGTTCATATTTGACCCAGCTTTAGGGTTAAAAACAACTCAGGTTTTTTTTTACAGTGTACATAAGAGTCAGTCGGGATGTGAGCAGAATGAATGTGTGTGTGTGCGTGTGCGTGTGCGTGTGTGTGCGTGTGTGTGTGAGAGTGTGAGTGTGTTGAGCTCCATTGGAGGTGGCAGGCACAGGTGTGTGTGTGATGTGAGGGTCTCCAGCAGGTTACGGGCAGACAGATGGTGCGGGGAGGTGGATGTTTATGTGCCAGTGGCGCCCGCTCGGCCCTGAGAGCCGCTTTAGCTGGTGTGCTTTAGCTCCTGCAGCGCTCAATGAGAGGAGAGTCTGCCAATTCAAACAATTCCTGGATCATCCTCATATCAGCAAGCAGATAACTGAGAGAAATTAGAGACAAACAGGGTCAGAAGCCTACAGCACGGGTATTCATGCGAGTAAGAGCGCTTCCTATTGGGCACCTTGATGTAGAAAACAGCATCAAATTGACATCCTTCATTAATTTTCCTTCAGCTTAGTCCCTTATGTATCAGGGGTTACCACAGCGGCATGAACCGCCAACTATTCCGGCAGATGTTTTACCCAGCGGTTCCCTTCCAGCCGCAACCCAGTACTGGGAAACACCCATACACAATCACATGCATGCACTACGGCCAGTTTTGTTTACCCAATTCACCTATAGAGTATATGTTTGGACTGTGGGGGAAACCGGAGCACCCTGAGGAAACCCACGCCAACATAGGGAGAATATGCAAATTCCACACAGAAATGTCAACTGACCCAGCCGGGACTCGAACCAGTGACCATCTTGCTGTGAGGCAACAGTCCCAACCACTGAGCCGCTGTGCCACCCCAAATAACAAATTTAAATTGGATTTTGTATCCATACGATGCATGTAATGTCAAAAGACATCAAACTGACATCTAACATTGACATCAGAAACATCAGTGTTAGATGTAAATTTGATGTTGACGTTATCAAGGTGCCCACTGGGTTATTTAAACTGAATGTGCACATGTAGTGTTTTCAAAATTCACTTTAAAAAATTTGTACTTTTAAATACTTCAATATTAATTTACTTTAGCTTACCTAAAGAGAAGATAAAGTACTTTCATGATTCATGATTAACTAAATCAGCATACTATCATCTCAAAAACATTGCAAGAATTACATGCTTCATTTCGGTCACACTTTATTTGATGGTCCGTTTGTTGAATTTATGTTACGTTGCAACTAAATTCTTATTAGATTATAAGTAGATTGTTTGTTTAGGCTTAGTGTAAGTTGACATGTACTTGCAAAGTTTCTTATAGTCAGTTAAATGTCTGTTGAAGGAGCAGTATCAACAGATATTAAGCAGACAGTCTACTAATACTCAAATGGACCATCAAAATAAAGTGTTCCCTTTGTTTCTACTGAGGACTTGGAGAAACTTGTTCATGATTTTATCAGCAGCAGGGTGGATTACTGTAACTGCCTCCTCACTGACCTGGTACCAACAACACGAAAGCATGGATCCAATCTGCCTTGTATCAACGGTTTAGGCTGGTGGTGGTGGTGTAATGGTGTGGGGGATATTTTCTTGGCACACTTTGAGCCCATTAGTACCAATTGAGCATCGTGTCAACGCCACAGCCTACCGGAGTATTGTTGCTGACCATGTTCATCCCTTTTTGACACAGTGTGCCCATCTTCTGATGGCTACTTCCAGCAGGATACCGTGCCATGTCATAAAGCGCAAACCACTGTACTTAAATGGCCTCAATAGTCACCAGTTCTCAATCCAATAGAGCACTTTTGGGATGTGGTGGAAGGGGAGATTCGCATCATAGATGTGCAGCCGACAAATCTGCAGCAACTGCGTGATGCTATCATATCAATATGGACCAAATTCTCTGAGGAATATTTCCAGTACCTTGTTGAATCTATGCCATGAAAGATTGAGGCAGTTACTAGTAATGTGTACCTAATAAAGTGGCCGGTGGGTGTATATACAGTGTTACTCATATAGAGACATAAGTCCCTTTGGATTGATTTACTAAGCTTTTAGATCTGATTTTTGCACAAACAGCTACATTATAAACACAGAAGTTAACCGTGTAAAAAGCACAATGGTGCCTTTTTAAAACTGCAATGAGAGTGATTAATCATACCTGTCAACCCTCCCGTTTTTCCCGGGATTCTCCCATATTTTCAGTTCTATCCCATTATCATTCCATAAAGGTATTTTCCCGTATTTCTCCCGTATTTTCAGTCTTTCTCTGAAGGATTTGCAACAAACATTAAAGAGCCTCGCTATACGCAACCCATACGCTGAACCACCAGGGGCCGCCCCTTGCTCTTAAATGTGAGTCTGTTCCGTGCTTTCGCTTTGTTTAGGCATGAAAACACTTTGAAATAAATATAAAACGGTGGGATTCTCTTTCCTTTTCATTACCAGGTGCCGTCTCCCCTTTATATGGCAATCCTCAAAACAGTCATATAGCGGTGCGTGACTGTCAGCTGACATGCTCCATAGTGGTAAATATACGCTGTTTCCCAAATAGATTCTGTACACGAGATTTGAAGCGGAGTGAAGGTCTGGGTTAGGGTGGGTTTTTGAACAGACATTTACACATAATTAATAATAATAACATCTAAAGATGTCGATCCTGGTGTTTTTTTTTTTTAAACACAACTTATTTCGTCCTAAATGAGCATAAAAGTCAGGAAAGCAATCGAAAGCTTTCATTATAACGTTAGATGTGTGCATTTTTAAAGTGACACCTGTTATTTAATGTAATCAAATGAAAAATTTACATAAATTAGAGATTCATTCATCGCTCTTTAATCAGACAGCTATACAGTGAAGAAAAGATTAATAAGATTTGATGACTTGATTCTATTTCTTTATAATAGCTGTTAATTTTAATAAGCTGAACTGTTTGCTAATTTATTTGCTGCTAATATATATTATTTATTTTTTCTTTGGTAAATAATAATAATAAAACATATTACTGACCATTTAACTGTTTATTTACAATGAAACAGCTCCAGATGACATATCCCTTATTTCAACCTTCCAATGTTGACATATAGAGTAAATCAGTGTGGAAATAATGAACTCAAACGTCCGATTACTGAGCTATAACAAAGCAGGGCATGTTATTTTGACCATAACTGTTGTGTCAAGAGCTTCTCGACAGCGGCTTTTTATAAACAGTCCAGAGCCCATTAATATTAATTGCGGGCCAGAAGAGAGAAGTGGAGATACTGCATCCTAAGGCAGAAAAACTCAGCGCTCATTGAGTTTAATCTATCTGTTTTCTATTAATTCCCTCCACATGAATACTAATCGCTCGGCGGGCTTATGGCCTCCAAAAAAATCACATATTAGATTTCTACTTTCCAAAGTGACCTTTTCAGGGCTGATAGCATCACCTGTGCTACATCACGAGGTAACAGTTTTATCTTAATAGGATGGGATTTGTGCAGGATGGCATCCCCTTTCACAAACCGCTCACATTTACATTTTGACACGCAATGAATTGTTACCCAGGGGAGCTGCGTTCAATCTTGGTTAGCAAACAGAGTCGCATCCAAATAAATGCCAGCACTCAGACCTGTGAATGGAGAGGATCAATTGGCTCTTCAGCGGCGGGGTTTATCACGTTTTATTATTTTTATTTTATTTGTTTGAAGCAGAGTGAGATTAATTAGTGGTTAATGCTGATGGAAACGAGTGTTTCCTTAAACAACTAATAGCTCAGGAGCCCATTAGTGTCACAAACGGTCAACAAGTCACTTCTACGCAGCCGAAAGCATAATGGCTTCTACAGTGGTATTAAATCTGAATTATTAGCCCTCCTTTTGAATTTTAATTCTTGTAAATTTTTCCCCTAACTTCTGTTTAATGGAGAGAAGCTTTTTTTCAACACATTTCTAAACATAATAGCTTTAAAAACTTATTTTTAATAACTGATTTCTTTTGCCTTGATGACAGTACATAATATTTGACTAGATACTTTTCAAGATACTAGTATTCCAGCTTAAAGTGACATTTCAAGAGTTCACACTTAGCTGATGATTAATTATAAGCTTGTTTGGCATGCTGTCTCATAAGATCCTCGAGCCCGGGGCTCCCTCCCGTTGCAAGGCGAGAGGGGAGTTTGAGCTCAGGTAGATCTCGAGAACTCCCCCGCTGTAATAACCAATGAACAGCCAGTGATTGCTCTTAAGAGATAACCATTTACTAGGAGCATGTCTATGGTGCCGGTTTGGATTAGTCAATTAACTTATGTTGCATGTTTTTTGGACGGTGGGAGGAAACCGGGGAACCCGGGGGAAACCCACGTGAGCACGGGGAGAAAAATGCAAACTCCGCACAGAAATGTCTGCTGGTTTGGTAAAAGCCTAGAACCAGAGACATTCTTGCTGTGAGGCAACAGTGCTAGCACTGGGCCACCGTGTCACCCATCTGGGAAGAAGGAGGAGTAGGGGTGGATGGGGGGATTCTTCAAAACGAAGATAGCGGTGGTACGTAACCCCGGGTATTTGTAGTAGCTTAGGAGTCGTCTGATTGGTGCATTGAGAATTGGATAATGCGGAACCAGCCGCTAGCAATCATAAGCACGTGATCCTCTCGAAATTAGTTTATAACTAAACCTCACTTAAAGGCTTAACTGGGGTAATTAGGCAAGTTAAGGCTGGTTTATACTTCTGCGTCAAGTGATCGCCATGTACCACGGTGCCTGCCTTGCGCGTAGTCGTGCATTTATACTTCTGCGCGCTGTTTGTGTTGCTCTGCAATAACACTCCTCAAACACTATGCTGGCAGTAGGTTATTATGTTCTTCTATGTCGAGTTTCTTCGCGGATGTTTTGTTTTTTCTGAACGCTACCTTAATGTACAAGTAGCTAAAACTCACTCGTTCAGAGGCGGATGACCAGCGGATGTGCAACAACTTTAATAATAAAGTAAACACAAAACATCTGGAGCTCCTTCACGGGTCTCCACACTTGTAAACACTCGCTCCATCGGGCTCGCGTCTCTCAGCACCGCCCACATTAGGCACAGCTACCAAGCCGACCAATTACAGAGCTTGTGCTACACATGAATGCAATGTGTAGTTAAATTTTTTGAGATTTGCGCGTCAGTGAGGGCTATGCGACTGCGCGAAGGCTGCACCGGACCATACAGCCTCTAGGGTAATTAGGCAAGTTATTGTACAATGAGGGTTTGTTCTGTTGAGGATCGAGGAAAAATATATTGCTTAAGGAGGCTAATAATATTGACCTTAAAATGGTTGTGAAAAATGTAAAACTGCTTTTATTCTAGCCGAATAAAACAAATAAGACTTTCTCCAGAAGATCAAATATTATAGGAAATACTGTGAAAAATTCCTCATTTGGGAAATCTTGAAAAGAATCAAAACTTCAGAGGAGGGCTGATCATTCTGACTTTAAAAAAAAAGGTTTTAGTTAAGGTTAATTAACCTTTATTATGTTATAATGTGTACTAAAAAAATCTAATCAAATTCAATCAAAGGTAGTGTCTTAAAATGATCATATTATCTAGGGAATTTCATATAATCATGTTCCTGTTGATTTTAAAAAGCATTTAATGCTTGCCAACTTAGTGGACAATGGTGATTAATATGTGTGCATGTATAGCATGTGTATTCAAGTTATATTTAGTTATTAAATACTCAGTTATTAGTTGATTATTTAACTTCTATGTTTGCATGTTCTCCCTGTTTGTGTGGGTTTCCTCTGGGAGCTCCGGTTTCCCCACAGTCCAAAGACATGCGCTATAGGGTGAATTGGACGAACTAAATTTCTCCATACTGTATGAGTGTGTGTGTATATGCGAGAGGTGTATGGGTGTTTCACAGTATGATTTTGTTCAGTGTACACTATCTTCGACTGCTCTCAGGATTGTGATGCTCCTCTGTGTTCAATCTCTTACATGGCAGCTACTTCTCTGTTTATGCTGCCATGACCTACCATTGTTCTTTTGAATATTCAACAAGGCCCGCTTTATTTATTTGTGTAACATGTAAATAACCATTAAATGTGGAGGAACACGCTGAGCAAACAGACTGGAAAGTCCTCTTGCCAATACTAATCAACTCCTCTCCTGACACTGCTCTCGCCAGACATTAGTCTTCACAGCAGTCCACTCAAACCTAAACTCAACAGATGGATCTGATTTTTTTGTTTAAATGAAGGCTCGTTTTTGTGTGTTGGTGATCTTTCCCATATGAAAAAATATAGCAACTTTTAACCCAAGTACTGCACTTGTCTGTTTAAGTCAACTAAAAAAGCTCTGCAGCAAGTTTACATCAATTCATCTTTATTCGCATAGCACTTTTACAATGTAGATTGTGTCAAAGCAGCTTAACATAGAGGTTCTAGTAAACTGAAACAGTGTCAGTCCAGTTTTCAGAGTTGAAGTTCAGATTAGTTCAGTTCAGTGTGGTTTAAATTTCACTGCTGAGAGTCCAAACACTGAAGAGCAATCCGATGTGCAGCTCCACAAGTCCCA